>NC_141875.1:9711969-10015000 GCF_056163025.1 Triticum urartu
GAGGCGCTTTATGCTAGTATCTTACAATGTGTGTGCTTGATGCAGATGGTGCTGCTGCCATGGAGAATCTTCGGGCGGAACTTGCCCGAGCCAAGGAGCAAGCAAGGAAAAGTGATGCGGCTGCCGAAAAGGCAATTGAAGAGATGAAAGCCAAACAGGCTGCTCACTGCCGAAGTAAGAAGGAGATGGCCGAGATGGCCATAAAGCTGAAGAGCGCTGCTGACCGTTGCAAGCTTCTTGAAAAAGAAGACCGCGCGGAACAGACGGACCTCGAGAAGGCCGTTGCGGATGCCAAGGATGCTCGCTCTGCGATGAGAGCTATGAAGGAGGAGCTACGTCAGGCCGAGGAGATCACGGCTAGAAAGCCCTTTATGTTGCGGAGGAAGGTCTGTGATCCTAAACATGCTCCTTTAGACCGGATGTGGAGTTCGGCGGACACTTATCTGGATTTGGCAGCGAGTGCTGCGGATGTGGCCGAACACTTTCGAGATCAAGAAGATCGCGAAGTGGAAAGGCTTTTCTGGTCGCAGTTCCACAATCCAGAGCGTCCACTGTCAGTAGCCGATCGTCTGGCCGAATGGGCCGAGCTGAATAGGTTGTCCGGACTCGCCATGGAGTGTGTCATGAGTCATCTGTGGCCGGAGAGGCCAGAGCCGAAAAGTTATTTCAACTTGGTGCAGCAGTTCCTTGGTGCGGTGCCGCATATTAATGCGATAAAGAGGTCAACATGCATAGAGGGTGCACGGATGGCTCTTGCCTGAGTCAAGACATACTGGGCGGAGATGGAGACCACCGTTGTTGCATCCCGAGATTCGGACGAAAGCCGAGTACCTGCCGAGCACTATTTTCAGGAAGTTCTTCAAGGCGCTCGTGTAATAGAGACGCAGTGCTCGAAGGATGTCATGTTCAAATAGCATATGTTATTGTAAAACCATGTTTTGATGAATTGTAGAAGCTTTTTATACTTGTGCCTTCAAGTATTATAACACCTCCTGTGCGGCCGTTTAAGATATATGTGTATATAATCTGAAAGATGGCAGTCGTCGGCTTCGACCCCCACGCAAATAATGCGGGGGTGTTCGCAGAAGGCGCATTTTCACACTTAATCCAACGTCTTGGTCCTACAAAGGAGGTGATAGCGCAGCGAACTAGGCAATCGGACTATGATGCTTTATCACTTTCACTTAGCCATAGGAGTTTGACAATGAGGCTACTTATATAGCCCCTGGTGGCGCCTGCGCTCGCCTGAACTCGGGGCGCGTATGTGCCTGGCCGGGAAGCGGCCCTTCGTTAATGCGGAGGAATCCTAAAGATTCCGGTAAGTCATCAAGTGGTTGACCAGTCTCACGCTATATCATGACGGTTGGTTTTCGGCTTTCTCTACTGAGGTGCTCGCCTGGCCGAACCAGGGCACAATCGCAGTAGTTCTCCTGGTGCCGCCTTAGCCGATAGAGCGGAATGTAAGGCAGCAAAACACAGGAGCCGGGCAACCCAACATTTGACCAAAGACATGATTCGGAGCTGATGCTTTTAAGGCCAAACTCGCGACGCCGAACACTCCCTAAGGTATTCGGTCTTTATGAGGGCGAGCGGTACAACGCCCTTAGTTATAAGCCCCTAGTGTCCAGGTACGTGCAAAATTCTGACGTGGCCACATGCCAAGACGCCAGCCTCCTCCTTGGTTATACCGAAAAACCGGGGGATGTGTATAAACAAGAGACAGTAAAAAAGGTTTACGCAGGGTCTTAATCTGAAAAGAATCCTTGGAACAGGTCCCTGCTGCATGTCTGCACCTGTGTCTCCGTTGTGCCGTATCCTGGACGGGCGCAACACGGTGTTCATCTGTAAAAGAGAGGAACTTAGTTGAAGAAAGGTCGTGCCGAACAAAAGTTATACTAAATAAACAACGTATAAATTGAAATGGGTGAAATTGAGCTTGATTGTCTCTTGCTTTATATGCGCGGAGCCCCTAGTACAGGGGTGTACGGCTATTAAGCCTTTACCGAGTATATTTTTATGCCGGACTCGTCTAGCCGTGTCCGTGGTCTTAATGACCTGTCTAGGTGTTTTGGCTGGTGAAGGCGTTTTATTGTGGGGCTGTTAAGACAGCCGCACAATCTTCCGCGCGGGAGGCGCGCTCAATGCTTTCCCTTTAATGAGATGATGCCTCGTGGACCGGGAATCTTAAGCGTAAGGGATGCATAATGCGGAATTGCGTTAAAGCGGGCGAAAGCTTCGCGTCCCAATAGTGCTTGATAGCTACTTGAAAATGGGGCGATATGGAAGGTTAGCCTTTCGCGACGGAAGTTGTCGGAGGAGCCGAACATAATTTCTAGCCGGAGAGAACCCGTGCTAAAGGCATCCGGGCCTGGCGTTACCCCTTGAAAGGAGGTTTTGCTATGGCGAATTTTTGTTGGGTCTATCCCCATGCGGCGGATTGTATCCTGATATATTAGGTTTAGACCACTACCGCCATCCATCAGGATATTTGTAAAGTGGAACCCGCCGATTATTGGATCTAATACCAAGGCAGTCCAGCCTGCGTTTCGGATACTTCTAGAGTAATCCATATGGTCGAAGGTTATCAGTTTTAACAACCAGAGGCGAGACTCCTTTGGGATAGGTCGTGTGGCGCGTATCTCTATGGGCGCCGCTCGCTTTGTTATGTGAAGTAAGTTTACTGTTTTAACTTCTTGTGGAAAATTCCTTTGTTTCCTGGTGCTCTGCGTTGGGGGTTCGTCGTCGTCTCCGCTTGGTGTGTCGAGCCCCTTGTGTTCGGCGTTGAGTTTGCCGGATTGCTTGAAAACCCAACAATCTCTGTGGGTATGGTTCGCAGGCTTACCAGGAGTACTGTGTATTTGACATATCTTGTCTAAGATTTTGTTTAAGTTGGATAGCTCGTCCCTATTATCCTTGAGGGGCGGCTTTTTCTGATTCTGCCGAGAGCTTTTGAATCCGGCATTGACTGCCGTTCTCTTCAGACTGCTTCCCTTAGTCCGGCGCTGGTCCTTGTTGCGTCGTGGTTTTCCGTTTCCATCCCTAATTTCGGATGTGCTTGGGTCACTGGTGCTACATCTTGCCAACCAGCTGTCCTCTTCTGTGCAAAAGCGGGTCATTAGGCTTGTTAATGCGGGCATTGTTCTTGGCTTTTCTTGGCCGAGGTGTCTGGCAAGCCATTCGTCTCGAACGTTATGCTTGAAAGCTGCTAGGGCTTCGGCGTCCGGACAGTCGACTATCTAATTCTTTTTAGTGAGGAATCTGTTCCAGAATTTCCGGGCTGACTCTCCGGGCTATTGAGTTATGTGACTTAGATCGTCTGCATCCGGAGGGCGGACATAGGTCCCTTGAAAATTTGCCCGGAAAGCGTCTTCGAGCTCTCCCCAACTTCCAATAGTGTTTCCGGGAAGGCTTTTAAGCCAATGCCGAGCTGGCCCTTTAAGCTTGAGGGGTAAGTATTTTATGGCGTGGAGGTCATCTCCTCTTGCCATGTGTATATGGAGGATATAATCCTCAATCCAGACTCCAGGGTCTGTTGTTCCGTCATACGCCTCTATGTTTACGGGCTTAAATCCCGCTGGAAATTCATGGTCCAGAACCTCATCGGTGAAACATAGGGGGTGTGCGGCGCCCCTGTATTTGGGTGTGCCGTGATGTTCGGATATTGGTTGTGTTGCATTGCTTACGAGAGCTTGCTTTCTTGGCCTATAGATAGATCTAACTGGGCCATCTTTTTGATGTGAATCCTTGAGTGGGTCGCATGCCGGCTTGTGTGCGGCGCCACCTGCCGCTTTATGCTGGCCATGGGGTCGTCTATCCGACCGGGTGGCTTTCGTATTTTTTGATTGTGGGGGCTCTAAGGCCTCCTCGTCGAATTCTGGCAGTAGCTTTTGCTTCGGATAGCTTTTGGTGTGGCGACTGCCGCCGTATTTGTCTGCGGTGTTGAATACTTTGTTCCATTTGGTTTTGAGTGCATCTTCCGCAGTTTTAAGCTTCCGCTTCTGCTTTTTCAGGCTACGCGCAGTAGCAACGAGCCTTTGGTGGAGGTTCTTCTGCTCCATGAGTTTGTCTGGCGTAAGGTCGTTCGGAGTGCTGTTTTCGCCGGGATGGGTTGTTCGGTTTGTTTATCCAAGTTGCCCTGTTCGGACGTTTGCTCGAGGGCATGTTCATCGTCCGCCGGCTCGTCCTGCTCGATGGCTGGGTCTGTATTGCTTCTGTCTTTGTCGAGGCGGGGCTTGGAGCGGCGTTTACGTCGCTGCTTTGATTTCTTTTTGAGAGGACGATCCCTCGTTGCATCCCTGTGTTCCTCGTCGTCGCTTCCTTTAGGTGTATCCACCATGTACACATCGTGAGATGAGGTGGCTGTCCAGTGCCCTATAGGCGTTGGTTCATGTTCATCTCCTACATCGTCGTCCATACCATCGATGTCTTCGGAGTTGAAGTCGAGCACGTCGTTTAAATTATCGACAGTGGCTACGAAGTGGGTGGTGGGTGGGCTTTGAATTTCTTCGCCATCTGTATCCCAACCTTGCTGACCGTAGTCCGGCCAGGGCTCTCCTGATAAAGAGAGAGACTTTAGTGACTTCAGAATATCGCTGAAGGGCGAGTGCTGAAAGATGTCCGCGGCGGTGAACTCCATGATCGGCGCCCAATCGGATTCGATCGGCAGGGGCGCGGAGGGCTCGGAGTCCGGAGAGGAGTCGGCTCCTTGGAGTCACGAGCCTTGCAGAGGACAGGGCTGGTGTTCGGCTCAATCGCCGTAGAGATTGCAGCCCCCGAGGCGGTGTCCAACCACCCATCCTCGATCGGCGCAGTTGGCTCCGAATTAAGGGTCGGAGCTGAAGCGGGTGCGGCCTCCAGGGCACTGTTCAGCGGCAGAGCTAGATCATGCCCATCGTGACAGTGCGGCACGCTCGGCTGTGGCTCGAATCCGTTGAAGGCCAAGTCCCCGCGGATGTCAGCCGTGTAGTTTAAACTTCCAAATCTGACCTGATGGCCTGGGGCGTAGCTTTCGATCTGCTCCAGATGGCCAAGCGAATTGGCCCGCAGTGCGAAGCCGCCGAAGACGAAGATCTGTCCGGGGAGAAAAGTCTCACCCTAGACCGCATCGTTATTGATGATCGGAGGAGCCATCGGGCCTAAAAGTGACGACACAGAGGAACTCTCAATGAAAGCACCAATGTCGGTGTCAAAACCGGCGGATCTCGGGTAGGGGGTCCCGAACTGTGCATCTAGGCGGATGGTAACATGAGACAAGGGACACGATGTTTTTACCCAGGTTCGGTCCCTCTCGATGGAGGTAAAACCCTACTCCTACTTGATTAATATTGATGATATGGGTAGTACAAGAGTAGATCTACCACGAGATCAAGGAGGCTAAACCCTAGAAGCTAGCCTATGGTATGATTGTTGTTGTTCTGTCCTACAGACTAAAACCCTCCGGTTTATATAGACACCGGAGAGGGTTAGGGTTACACATAGTCGGTTACAATGGTAGGAGATCTACATATCTACACCACCAAGCTTGCCTTCCACGCCAAGGAAAGTCCCTTCCAGACACGGGACGAAGTCTTCAATCTTGTATCTTCATAGTCCGGGAGTCCGGCTGAAAGTATAGTCCGGCTATCCGGACACCCCCTAATCTAGGACTCCCTCAGACGTTCTCATGGCTGAAGTAAATGTGGAGCCTGCACCAACCAATGTGCCAGAAGCTAATGAAGCCAATAATGCACCTGCAACAAATGTGCAGCCTGACGCCTCTGTTGATGCAACTGCTCCTGTTCCGCCACCAAGGCCACACACTATCGAGCAAGCATTCAACTACGGCCAGCTTATCACTGTCAAATGGCCTCTTCTTGTTCCTCCGCCTGCTGCTGGTCCCCAATTTGACTATCACGTCGAGCACATGCCTCAGGTTCAGAAGCCAATGCCAAGGCTGCCTAGGTTTCCAGGTACTGCATCAGCACCCGGATCATTCAATATCAATGGCTTCAAGGCACACAACACCTTCTTCAATAGCGCCAAGAACACCTACTCCAAGGCAAAAATATCTTCTGATCGGTTCTGGAGCTACCAACAGCGCAGTTATTACTCATGCATTCTATACAATCAAGGTCGCATTTTCCCACATATGCGTCTTGATACTGAAGCCATAACTGGTCTGCCTTGTTTGGAAGAAGCTCTGGATTGCTTCAAAGAGTCTGGCTTGCTGCAGTTCGTCACTGATAAGGAGCACTGGAATGAAGAATTACTGCTCCAATTCTATGCCACTCTTCATATTCGTGGCTACAACAGGGATCCGAAGACTTGGGTCCTTGAGTGGATGACATGCAATGTTCATCATGAAGCCAAAGCCTTTGATGTCATTGAGCTTACTGGCCTGCCCACTCCAGGTGATCTTTATGAACCTGGTTGTCAGCTTCACAGTGCTGCTATGGAAAGCATCTTTCACAAGCCTGAGCCCAATATGAGCTAGATGCTTAGCATGATGAAGCCTTTGCCTCCAGATGCTGAATATCCTAAGGAGTTCTTTGTTGAAGACCTTGAGTATCTGCCCCGCACCATCTATCACATTATCAGGCGAACTCTCTGGCCCATCAAAGGACATTCTCCACATGCAAAGCTAGAAGGCGCATTGAATACGTTAGTCTTTCATATTCTTCATGGCAAAAGCTTCAATGCACAAGACTTCTTTATTCGCCAACTTGCTGCATCAGGATCTGACATTTTTGGTCTGAAGTTCTATGCTCCCTGGATCATGCGTCTGATCAAGCTCCACTCTGCCTTCAACTATCAACCCTCTGCACGCAATCATATCATCTTTTTGCCAGAAGTTGATCTGTCTGTTGAAGCCATATATCCAGAGCCTTCCAAGGAGCCTCTTAGTCTTCAGAATGCTGACCATCAAAGCTTCACGCAAAACATTGAAGGAGTTCAAGCTGTCGCTCGTGTCTATCCATTGGCTGGAATTACTCGCTTGCCTCACCGTGCACAGACTGAAGCTACTGATAGCACCATTGCCCAAAGGCCTCGCAAGCGCTCTCGTGTTTTGAATGACCGAGAACTTCTTGTGGCACTGCATCAGAAACAAGATAGGCATCATGACTGGCTCAAACGACAGATGCAAAGTCTATTGGTGGACGTCAATCGCATTCGCAATCTTGCCACCAAAAATGCTTTTGTCACTCATGAGACCTGTCAACGATCATGGAAGAGTTTGACCCTGCTCAGTGCTGAAGCAGATCTTCAAGATGATGGCTTCACTAAAAAATTCAAGTTTGACTCCACTCCTCCACGAAATGCTGTCCTACGTCAAACTCCATCCCTTGAAGACTCTGACTATTCTTCCTCCGCGGCAACTGTGAATGCCAGAGTGATCGATGATGAAGACGATGCTACTTCACCGCCCCCTACTTCTGCATGCATCGACACTGCCCCGAGTTTGTCTGCACCGCCTAACAACACCGACGACCCTGCTGCTTCACCTACTCCTCATGGGAACGAGTAGATGCTCTATGTCTTCAAACCTTTTTGGTCCTTACTGACAAAAGGGGGAGAAGCATATGAGTTTGATAGTCTTCAAGCGGGTCCATATGGGCGGTTGCTTTATATTTTGCCTAGTGTTTACAACTCTCGTTTTTGATACATTTGGTTCTTTGAGTTGTCACACTTAAACTCGATGGTCGTCTGCCACTTATTTGCTATTCTGTGATGCGATGATAAATTCCGCATGTGCGATGATAACTTCCGCACTTAGGTCATCTTGCAGAAGTCCATTTTTCATTATGCATGTCATTATCTTCGTTACATCTTATCATGCATGATGAATTGTCATCATAAGTTGAAGAGGATCTCCACAAGTACATCCTGCCATGTGCATTTGCATTCCAAAAGCAAATTACTTATATGCACATCTTCAGGGGGAGCCTTTACCACTTATGAAGACAATTCCTAAATTCTTTACATTTCACATACTATATCCCCGTTGAAAACTTCAACCAGTTTGTCATCAATCACCAAAAAGGGGGAGATTTTAAGTGCATCTAGTGCCACCCCTAGTTGGTTTTGGAGTATTGATGACAAATTTGCTTGAGGGACTAATGTGTTTGTGAGAATTGCAGGATAACACAGGTAGTAGTCCCTCATTGATTCGGTTTACCTACCGGAGATGACCCCTAAAAATGTATGAAGACATTGACGACAATGGTGGTATGTGAAGATATTCATATTGAAGACTATGACATGAGAAGACATTCAGTGAAGACTATGGAGCGCGAAGACTGAGTCGTCTCATTGTTTCTTTTTCTTCTTTGTTGAGACATAGGATCCACCGCACTGTTAAGTGGGGTCCAAGTGAACAAAGTCAGAATGACTGAAGTGATGCTCAACCCAAATCCTATGTCTTCGAGCGAAGACAATGAGAGCAAATCTTATCCAGAGCTGGATGAGTCAGCTTTGCTTGTAGCCCAAGTAAAGTTGCCGTGTGTGTTTGAAATCTGACCGTTGGAACACGTGTCAGTTCCTTAGTGACCCAGGGTCATTTCGGACATATCAGGTCGGGTTGCCTAGTGGCTATAAATAGCCCACCCCCTACACCATAAATTAGTGGCTGCTCAGAGTTAGTGCACGGCTTTTGTCGTTTGAGAGCAACCCACCTCGAAGCCTTTGAGAGAGAGAAATCCTTGCGAGGACAAAGCCCAAACACCCAGAGCCAAAGAGTGTTAGGCATCACTGAAGTCTTTCTGTCTGCGTGACCTGAAGACTTATTACACTTGAGGACTGTGAATCCTCCAGCCGGTTAGGCGTCGCGTTATGAGCATCCAAGAGTCATTGTGGATTGCCGGTGAACGAAGTCTGTGAAGGTTTGGAAGTCTACCTTGAAGACTTACCAGAGTAATTGGGCGAGGACTGGGTGTCCTTAGCTCAAGGGGAATAAGGTGAAGACGTGGTCTTCTGAGTTGAATCTCAGCCTCCCTAACCAGACGTACAGTTGTCACAACAACTGGAACTAGTCCAACACATCCTGTGTCCTCAACAAGTGACTGGTTCTATCCTCTCCCTCTCTTTACTTAGAATTTGTCTTCGTGAAGTCCTTGCATGTTTGCTGTACCTGTTTGACTTCACTGCTTGACTACTATTGTTGTTTGGCTTCATACCCTCTTCCATCCTGATCCTTACTACTAAGCTGCTATTAGTCTTCGTACTTTGACGTTATTGCATACTTGACTATGGCTTGCTTAGTGTAGTTTATCTTCCGCTGCATATCAATAGGGTCATTTCTATTGTTTGTCTTCAAAACTTCCATGTTTTGAAGACTTTCATAAAAATCGCCTATTCACCTCCCCCTCTAGTCGATAACTAGCACTTTCACATGGTCTTGCAAATAATGTTCTAGAGGATCGCTAGGAGGTACAGCAATAGAAGCAAGACCAATAATTTCATCCTTGCTAGGTAATTCTTCTTCACGGTGTTGTTTACTAAATTTAGAGAAATTAAAATCATGAATCATATCATCCAAGCCAATAGTAACAACATTCTTTTTGCAATCTATCCTAGCATTAACAGTGTTCAAGAAGGGTCTACCAAATATAATGGGACAAAAGCTATCTTGCGGGGAACTGAGAACAAGAAAATCAACAGGATATTTAGTTTTCCCACACAAGACTTCAACATCTCTAACAATTCCCATTGCTGATATAGTATCTCTATTGGCAAGTTTAATTGTGACATCAATATCTTCTAACTCGGCAGGTGCAATTTCATGCTTAATTTCTTCGTACAAAGTATAAGGTATAACACTAGCACTAGCACCCATATCACATAAGCCATGATAACAATGATCTCCTATTTTAACAGAAATAACAGGCACGCCTACCACAGGTCTATGTTTATCTTTAGCACAAGGTTTAGCTATTCTAGCAGTTTCACCGGAGAATTGAATGACATGCCCATCAATATTATCAGCCAAGAGATCTTTAACTATAGCAATATTAGGTTCTACTTTAACTTGTTCAGGAGATGTATAAGTTCCAATATTGCTTTTACGTACCACAGTTGAAGCTTTAGCATGATCCTTTATTCTAACAGGAAAAGGTGGTTTCTCAACACAAGCAGTAGGAACAATAGGATCATTATAAGTGACAATCTTTTCTTCAACTTTAATAGGTGCAGCTACTTTTACTTCTATGGGAGGATGATATTTAAACCACTTCTCCTTAGGGAGATCAACATAAGTAGCAAAAGATTCACGGAAAGAAGCTACTATCTCAGAGTCAAGTCCATATTTAGTGCTAAACCTACGGAAAATATCGGTGTCCATAAAAGATTTAACACAATCAAACTTAGGTGTCATACCTGACTCCTTACCTTCATTAAGATCCCAATATTCAGAGTTGCGTTTAATTCTATCCAATAAATCCCATTTAAATCCAATAGTCTTCATCATAAAAGAGCCAACACAAGAAGTATCGAGCATGGTGCGATTGTTTTCAGAAAGCCGAGCATAATTTTTTTGAATAATTGTTTCCCTTGGAAACTCATGATTGGGGCATGAATATAACATTGATTTAAGCCTCCCCCAAGCTTGAGCGATGCTTTCTCCTTCGCGAGGCCAAAAATTATATATATAATTGCGATCACGATGAACCAGATGCATAGGGTAATACTTTTGATGAAATTCCAATTTCAATCTTCTATAGTTCCATGATCTCGTATCATCACATAGCCTATACCATGTCAATGCATCTCCCTTCAAAGATAAAGGGAAGACCTTCTTCTTAGCAACATCATCAGGTATACCTGCAAGCTTAAATAATCCACAAACTTCATCCACATATATTAAGTGCTCATCAGAATGCTTTGTTCCATCTCCTGTAAAAGGATTAGCTAGCAGTTTTTCCATCATACCCGAAGGAAATTCAAAAGGAACTTCATTTTCAATTGGTTCAGTAGGTTGAGGAGCAACTCTTTGCTCTACTGGTCGGGGTGAAGATACCCCAAACAAACCCCTCAAAGGATTACTTTCCATAGTAACAAGTGACGGTAAATTTCAGCACACTATATAAATTTTTCCTTACCAAATTCCACCTACCAAAGGCGCTTCACTCCCCGGCAACGGCGCTAGAAAAGAGTCTTGATAACCCACAAGTATAGGGTATCTATCATAGTCCTTTCGATAACTAAGAGTGTCGAACCCAACGAGGAGCAGAAGGAAATGACAAGCGGTTTTCAGCAAGGTATTCTCTGCAAGTACTGAAATAAGTGGTAACAGATAGTTTTGTGATAAGATAATTTGTAACGAGCAACAAGTAACAAAAGTAAATAAAGTGCAGCAAGGTGGCCCAATCCTTTTTGTAGCAAAGGACAAGCATGGACAAACTCTTATAATAGGAAAAGCACTCCCGAGGACACATGGGAATATCGTCAAGCTAGTTTTCATCACGTTCATATGATTCGCGTTCGGTACTTTGATAATTTGATATGTGGGTGGACCGGTGCTTGGGTGCTGTTATTACTTGAACAAGCATCCCTCTTATGATTAACCTCTATTGCAAGCATCTGCAACTAAAACAAAAGTATTAAGGTAAACCTAACCATAGCATAAAACATATGGATCCAAATCAGCCCCTTACGAAGCAACACATAAACTAGGGTTTAAGCTTCTGTCACTCTAGCAACCCATCATCTACTTATTACTTCCCAATGCCTTCCTCTAGGCCCAAATAATGGTGAAGTATTATGTAGTCGATGTTCACATAACACCACTAGAGGCTAGACAACATACATCTCATCAAAATATCGAATGAATACCAAATTCACATGACTCTGTTGGGGAACGTTGCAGAAAACAAAAATTTTCCTACGGTTTCACCAAGATCCATCTATGAGTTCATCTAGCAACGAGTGATCGGATGCATCTACATACCTTTGTAGATCGCGAGCGGAAGCGTTCAAAGAACGGGGATGAGGTAGTCGTACTCGACGTGATCCAAATCACCGGAGATCCTAGCGCCGAACGGACGGCACCTCCGCGTTCAACACACGTACGGTCAGCGTGACGTCTCCTCCTTCTTGATCCAGCAAGGGGTAAGGAGAGGTTGATGAAGATCCAGCAGCACGACGGCGTGGTGGTGGATGCAGGGCGTCACAGCAGTAGGGCTTCGCCGTGTACTACGAGAGAGAGAGGTGTAGCAGGGAGAGAGGGAGGCGCCAAGACTCAGGGTGCGGCTGCCCCCTCCCTCCCCTCATATATATAGGCTCCCCTAGGGGGGGCGCCGGCCCTAGGAGATTGGATCTCCTAGGGGGCCAGCGGCCAGGGCTGGAGTGGCCCCCAAGGCAAGGTGGGGCGCCCCCCCACCCCTAGGGTTTCAACCCTAGGCGCATGGGGTGGGCCTAGGGGGGCGCACCAGCCCACTATGGGCTGGTTCCCTTCCCCACTTTGGCCCATGGGGCCCTCCGGGATGGGTGGCCCCACCTGGTGGACCCCCGTGACCCTTCCGGTGGTCCCGGTACAATACCGGTGACCCCGAAACTTGTCCCGATGGCCGAAACAGCACTTCCTATATATAATTCTTTACCGCCGGACTATTCCAAAACTCCTCGTGATGTCCGGGATCTCATCCGGGACTCCGAACAACATTCGGGTTACTGCATATACATATCTTCACAACCCTAGCGTCACCGAACCTTAAGTGTGTAGACCCTACGGGTTCGGGAGACATGCAGACATGACCGAGACGACTCTCCGGTCAATAACCAACAGCGGGATCTGGATACCCATGTTGGCTCCCACATGCTCCACGATGATCTCATCGGATGAACCACGATATCGAGGATTCAAGCAACCCCGTATTCAATTCCCTTTGTCAATCGGTATGTTACTTGCCCGAGATTCGATCGTCGGTATCCCAATACCTTGTTCAATCTCGTTACCGGAAAGTCACTTTACTCGTACCGTAATGCATGATCCCGTGACCAGACACTTGGTCACTTTGAGCTCATAATGATGATGCATTACCGAGTGGGCCCAGTGATACCTCTCCGTCATACGGAGTGACAAATCCCAGTCTTGATCCGTGTCAACCCAACAGACACTTTCGGAGATACCCGTAGTCTACCTTTATAGTCACCCAGTTACGTTGTGACGTTTGGTATACCCAAAGCACTCCTACGGTATCCGGGAGTTACACGATCTCATGGTCTAAGGAAAGGATACTTGACATTGGAAAACTCTAGCAAACGAACTATACGATCTTATGCTATGTTTAGGATTGGGTCTTGTCCATCACATCATTCTCCTAATGATGTGATCTCGTTATCAATGACATCCAATGTCCATAGTCAGGAAACCATGACTATCTGTTGATCAACGAGCTAGTCAACTAGAGGCTTACTAGGGACATGTTGGTGTCTATCATTCACACATGTATTACGATTTCCGGATAACACAATTATAGCATGAATAAAGACAATTATCATGAGCAAGGAAATATAATAATGCTTTTATTATTGCCTCTAGGGCATATTTCCAACAGTCTCCCACTTGTACTAGAGTCAATAATCTAGTTACATTGTGATGAATCGAACACCCATGGAATTCTGGTGTTGATCATGTTTTGCTCTAGGGAGAGGTTTAGTCAACGGATCTGCTACATTCAGGTCCGTATGTACTTTACAAATATCTATGTCTCCATCTTGAACATTTTCACGAATGGTGTTGAAGCGACACTTGATGTGCCTGGTCTTCTTGTGAAACCTGGGCTCCTTGGCAAGTGCAATAGCTCCAGTGTTGTCACAGAAAAGTTTGATTGGCCCCGACGCATTGGGTATGACTCCGAGGTCGGTGATGAACTCCTTCACCCAAATTGCTTCATGCGCTGCCTCCGAGGCTGCCATGTACTCCGCTTCACATGTAGATCCCGCCACGACGCTCTGCTTGCAACTGCACCAGCTTACTACCCCACCATTCAAAATATACACGTATCCGGTTTGTGACTTAGAGTCATCCAGATCTGTGTCGAAGCTAGCGTCGACGTAACCCTTTACGACGAGCTCTTCGTCACCTCCATAAACGAGAAACATTTCCTTAGTCCTTTTCAGGTACTTCAGGATATTCTTGACCGCTGTCTAGTGTTCCTTGCCGGGATTACTTTGGTACCTTCCTACCAAACTTACGGCAAGGTTTACATTAGGTCTGGTACACAGCATGGCATACAAAATAGAACCTATGGCTGAGGCATAGGGGATGACACTCATCTCTTCTATATCTTCTGCCGTGGTCGGACATTGAGCTGAGCTCAATTTCACACCTTGTAACACAGGTAAGAACCCCTTCTTAGACTGATCCATATTGAACTTCTTCAATATCTTATCAAGGTATGTGCTTTGTGAAAGACCTATGAGGCGTCCTGATCTATCTCTATAGATCTTGATGCCTAATATATAAGCAGCTTCTCCAAGGTCCTTCATTGAAAAACTCTTATTCAAGTAGGCCTTAATGCTGTCCAAGAGTTCTATATCATTTCCCATCAAAAGTATGTCATCTACATATAATATGAGAAATGCTACAGAGCTCCCACTCACTTTCTTGTAAACGCAGGCTTCTCCATAAGTCTGCGTAAACCCAAACGCTTTGATCATCTCATCAAAGCGAATGTTCCAACTCCGAGATGCTTGCACCAGCCCATAAATCGAGTGTTGGAGCTTGCACACCTTGTCAGCATTCTTAGGATCGACAAAACCTTCCGGCTGCATCATATACAATTCTTCCTTAAGGAAACCATTAAGGAATGCCGTTTTGACGTCCATTTGCCATATCTCATAATCATAGTATGCGGCAACTGCTAACATGATTCGGACGGACTTCAGCTTCGCTACTGGTGAGAAAGTCTCATTGTAGTCAACCCCTTGAACTTGTCGATAACCCTTAGCGACAAGCCGAGCTTTATGGATGGTCACATTACCATCCGCGTCTATCTTCTTCTTAAAGATCCATTTATTTTCTATGGCTCGCCGATCATCGGGCAAGTCAGTTCAAGTCCATACTTCGTTTTCATACATGGATCCTATCTCGGATTTCATGGCTTCTAGCCATTTGTCGGAATCCGGGCCCGCCATCGCTTCTTCATAGTTCGAAGGTTCACCGTTGTCTAACAACATGATTTCCAAGATAGGGTTGTCGTACCACTCTGGTGCGGAACGTGTCCTTGTGGACCTACGAATTTCAGTAGGAGCTTGATCAGAAGTATCTTGATCATCATCATTAATTTCCTCTCTAGTCGGTGCAGGCACCTCAGGAACATTTTCTTGAGTTGCGCCCATTTTCCGATTCAAGAGGTAACACTTCATCAAGTTCTACTTTCCTCCCACTTACTTCTTTCGAGAGAAACTCCTTCTCTAGAAAGGATCCATTCTTGGCAACAAAGATCTTGCCTTCGGATCTGAGGTAGAAGGTATACCCAATAGTTTCTTTAGGGTATCCTATGAAGACGCATTTTTCCGACTTGGGTTTGAGCTTTTCAGGTTGAAGTTTTTTGACATAAGCATCGCATCCCCAAACTTTTAGAAACGACAGCTTAGGTTTCTTCCCAAACCATAATTCATACAGTGTCGTCTCAACGGATTTCGACGGAGCCCTATTTAAAGTGAATGCGGCAGTCTCTAAAGCATAGCCCCAAAAAGATAGCGGTAAATCGGTAAGAGACATCATAGATCGCACCATATCTAATAGAGTGCGATTACGACGTTCGGACACACCGTTACGCTGAGGTGTTCCAGGCGGCGTGAGTTGTGAAACTATTCCACATTTTCTTAAGTGTGTGCCAAATTCGTGACTCAAGTATTCTCCTCCACGATCTGATCGCAAAAACTTGATTTTTCTGTCACGTTGATTCTCAACCTCACTCTGAAATTCCTTGAACTTTTCAAAGGTTTCAGACTTGTGTTTCATTAAGTAGATATACCCATATCTACTCAAGTCATCAGTGAGGGTGAGAACATAACGATAGCCACCGCGAGCCTCAACACTCATTGGACCGCACACATCAGTATGTATGATTTCCAGTAAGTTGGTTGCTCGCTCCATTGTTCCTGAGAACAGAGTCTTGGTCATTTTACCCATGAGGCATGGTTCGCACGTGTCAAATGATTCATAATCAAGAGACTCTAAAAGTCCATCTGTATGGAGCTTCTTCATGCGTTTGACACCTATGTGACCAAGGCGGCAGTGCCACAAGTATGTGGGACTATCATTATCAACCTTACATCTTTTGGTATCCACACTATGAACATGTGTAGCATTACGCTCGAGATTCATTAAGAATAAACCATTCACCATCGGAGCATGACCATAAAACATATCTCTCATATAAATAGAACAACCATTATTCTCGGATTTAAATGAGTAGCCATCTCGAATTAAACGAGATCCCGATACAATGTTCATGCTCAAAGCTGGCACTAAATAACAATTATTGAGGTTTAAAACTAATCCCGTAGGTAAATGTAGAGGTAGCGTGCCGACGGCGATCACATCGACCTTGGAACCATTCCCGACACGCATCGTCACCTCGTCCTTCGCCAGTCTCCGCTTATTCCGCAGCTCCTGCTTTGAGTTACAAATGTGAGCAACTGCACCGGTATCAAATACACAGGAGCTACTACGAGTACTAGTAAGGTACACATCAATTACATGTATATCACATATACCTTTTGTTTTGCCGGCCTTCTTGTCCGCTAAGTATTTGGGGCAGTTCCGCTTCCAGTGACCACTTCCCTTGCAATAAAAGCACTCAGTCTCGGGCTTGGGTCCATTCTTTGGCTTCTTCCCGGCAGCTTGCTTGCCGGGCGGGGCAACTTCCTTGCCGTCCTTCTTGAAGTTCTTTTTACCCTTGCCCTTCTTGAACTTAGTGGTTTTATTCACCATCAACACTTGATGTTCCGTCTTGACTTCTACCTCTGCTGATTTCAGCATAGCAAATACTTCAGGAATGGTCTTTTCCATCCCCTGCATATTGAAGTTCATCACAAAGCTCTTGTAGCTTGGTTGAAGTGACTGGAGGATTCTGTCAATGACCGTGTCATCCGGGAGATTAACTCCCAGCTGAGTCAAGCGGTTATGTAACCCAGACATAGTGAGTATGTGCTCACTGACAGAACTATTTTCCTCCATCTTACAGCTGAAGAATTTGTCGGAGACTTCATACCTCTCGACCCGGGCATGAGCTTGGAAAACCATTTTCAGCTCTTCGAACATCTCATATGCTCCGTGTCTCTCAAAACGCTTTTGGAGCCCCGGCTCTAAGCTGTAAAGCATGCCGCACTGAACGAGGGAGTAGTCATCGGTACGTGCCTGCCAAGCGTTCATAACGTCTTGTTCTGCAGGGAGAACAGGTGCGTCACCCAGCGGTGCTTGTAGGACATAATCTTTCTTGGCAGCTATGAGGATGATCCTCAGGTTCTGGACCCAGTCCGTGTAGTTGCTGCCATCGTCTTTCAGCTTGGTTTTCTCTAGGAACGCGTTGAAGTTGAGGACTATGTTGGCCATTTGATCTACAAGACATATTGTAAATATTTTAGACTGAGTTCATGATAATTAAGTTCATCTAATCAAATTATTCAATGAACTCCCACTTAGATAGACATCCCTCTTCTAGTCATCTAAGTATAACATGATCCGAGTCAACTAGGCCGTGTCCGATCATCACGTGAGACGGACTAGTCAACATCGGTGAACATCTTCATGTTGATCGTATCTTCTATACGACTCATGCTCGACCTTTCGGTCTTCTGTGTTCCGAGGCCATGTCTGTACATGCTAGGCTCGTCAAGTCAACCTAAGTGTTTGCATGTGTAAATCTGTCTTACACCCGTTGTATGTGAACGTTAGAATCTATCACACCCGATCATCACGTGGTGCTTTGAAACAACGAACTGTCGCAACGGTGCACAGTTAGGGGGAACACTTCTTGAAATTATTATGAGGGATCACCTTATTTACTACCGTCGTTCTAAGTAAACAAGATGCAAAACATGATAAACATCACATGCAATCAAATAATAATAGTGACATGATATGGCCAATATCACATAGCTCCTTTGATCTCCATCTTGGGGCTCCATGATCATCTTGTCACCGGCTTGACACCATGATCTCCATCATCGTGTCTCCATGAAGTTGCTCGCCAACTATTACTTCTACTACTATGGCTAACGCGTTTAGCAATAAAGTAAAGTAATTTACATGGCGTTTCTCAATGACACGCAGGTCATATAAAAAATAAAGACAACTCCTATGGCTCCTGCCGGTTGTCATACTCATCGACATGCAAGTCGTGATTCCTATTACAATAGCATGAACATCTCATACATCACATATATCTCATTCATCATTCATCACAACTTTGGCCATATCATATCACAAAGCACTTGCTGCAAAAACAAGTTAGACGTCCTCTAATTGTTGTTGCAAGTTTTACGTGGCTGAAATAGGGTTCTAGCAAGAACGTTTTCTTACCTACGTGAAAGCCACAACGTGATTTGTCAACTTCTATTTACCCTTCATAAGGACCCTTTTCATCGAATCCGCTCCAACTAAAGTGGGAGAGACAGACACCCGCCAGCCACCTTATGCAACTAGTGCATGTTAGTCGGTGGAACCGGTCTCACGTAAGCGTACGTGTAAGGTTGGTCCGGGCCGCTTCATCCCACAATACCGTTGAAGCAAGATAAGACTAGTAGCGGCAAGAAAGTTTACAACATCTACGCCCACAACAAATTGTGTTCTACTCGCGCAAGAACTACGCATAGACCTAGCTCATGATGCCACTGTTGGGGAATGTTGCAGAAAACAACAAATTTCCTACGGTTTCACCAAGATCCATCTATGAGTTCATCTAGCAACGAGTGATCGGATGCATCTACATACCTTTGTAGATCGCGAGCGGAAGCGTTCAAAGAACGGGGATGAGGTAGTCGTACTCGACGTGATCCAAATCACCGGAGATCCTAGCGCCGAACGGACGGCACCTCCGCGTTCAACACACGTACGGTCAGCGTGACGTCTCCTCCTTCTTGATCCAGCAAGGGGGAAGGAGAGGTTGATGAAGATCCAGCAGCATGACGACGTGGTGGTGGATGCAGGGCGTCACAGCAGCAGGGCTTCGCCGTGTACTACGAGAGAGAGAGGTGTAGCAGGGAGAGAGGGAGGCGCCAAGACTCAGGGTGTGGCTACCCCCTCCCTCCCCTCATATATATAGGCTCCCCTAGGGGGGCTCCGGCCCTAGGAGATTGGATCTCCTAGGGGGGGGGCGGCGGCCAGGGCTGGAGTGGCCCCCAAGGCAAGGTGGGGTGCCCCCCCACCCCTAGGGTTTCAACCCTAGGCGCATGGGGTGGGCCTAGGGGGGCGCACCAGCCCACTATGGGCTGGTTCCCTTCCCCACTTTGGCCCATGGGGCCCTCCGGGATGGGTGGCCCGACCCGGTGGACCCCCGTGACCCTTCTGGTGGTCCCGATACAATACCGGTGACCCCGAAACTTGTCCCGATGGCCGAAACAGCACTTCCTATATATAATTATTTACCTCCGGACTATTCCGAAACTCCTCGTGACGTCCGGGATCTCATCTGGGACTCCGAACAACATTCGGGTTACTGCATATACATATCTTCACAACCCTAGCGTCACCGAACCTTAAGTGTGTAGACCCTACAGGTTCGGGAGACATGCAGACATGACTGAGACGACTCTCCGGTCAATAACCAACAGCGGGATCTGGATACCCATGTTGGCTCCCACATGCTCCACGATGATCTCATCGGATGAACCACGATATCGAGGATTCAAGCAACCCCGTATTCAATTCCCTTTGTCAATCGGTATGTTACTTGCCCGAGATTCGATCGTCGGTATCCCAATACCTTGTTCAATCTCGTTACCGGCAAGTCACTTTACTCGTACTGTAATGCATGATCCCGTGACCAGACACTTGGTCACTTTGAGCTCATAATGATGATGCATTACCGAGTGGGCCCAGTGATACCTCTCCGTCATACGGAGTGACAAATCCCAGTCTTGATCCGTGTCAACCCAACAGACACTTTCGGAGATACCCGTAGTCTACCTTTATAGTCACCCAGTTACGTTGTGACGTTTGGTATACCCAAAGCACTCCTACGGTATCCCGGAGTTACACGATCTCATGGTCTAAGGAAAGGATACTTGACATTGGAAAACTCTAGCAAACGAACTATACGATCTTATGCTATGTTTAGGATTGGGTCTTGTCCATCACATCATTCTCCTAATGATGTGATATCGTTATCAATGACATCCAATGTCCATAGTCAGGAAACCATGACTATCTGTTGATCAACGAGCTAGTCAACTAGAGGCTTACTAGGGACATGTTGGTGTCTATCATTCACACATGTATTACGATTTCCGGATAACACAATTATAGCATGAATAAAGACAATTATCATGAGCAAGGAAATATAATAATGATTTTATTATTGCCTCTAGGGCATATTTCCAACAACTACTAATAGCAAGATTTCTCCCTTGTCCTCAGGAACAAACGTAACTACTCACAAAGCATATTCATGCTCATAATCAGAGTATTAATATGCATAAAGGATCTGAACATATGATCTTCCACCAAATAAACCAACTAGCATCAACTACAAAGAGTAATCAACACTAATAGCAACCTACTAGCACCAATCCCGGACTTGGAGACAAGAATTGGATACAAGAGATGAACTAGGGTTTTGAGATGAGATGGTGCTGGTGAAGATGTTGATGGAGATTGCCCTCTCCCGACGAGAGGAGCGTTGGTGATGACGATGGCGATGATTTCCCCCTCCCGGAGGGAAGTGTCCCCGGCAGAACAGCTCTACTGGAGCCCTAGATTGGTTCCGCCTCGTGGCGGCGAGTCTCGTCCCGAAAGGTTACTTCCTATTTTTTTCTCGACAAAAGACTTCATATAGCAGAAGATGGGCATCGGAGAGCCACCAGGGGGCCCACGAGGTAGGGGGGCGCGCCCTAGGGGGGCTCGCCCCACCCTCGTGGACAGGGTGTGGGCCCCCTGGCCTTCATCTTTGGCGAGGATTTTTCAATATTTATTATAAGATATTCCGTGGAGTGTCAGGACTTTTGGAGTTGTGCAGAATAGGTCTATGTTATTTGCTCCTTTTCCAGCCCAGAATTGCAGCTGCCGGCATTCTCCCTCCTTATGTAAACCTTGTAAAATAAGAGAGAATAGCCATAAGTATTGTGACATAATGTGAAATAACAGCCCATGATGCAATAAATATCGATATAAAAGCATGATGCAAAATGGACGTATCAAGGCTTACAATGGACTCAATATTTGTTTATTATCTACACACGTATTTGAGTTTGCGGTTAATAAAATTATGGCATGGAGAATAAATGTTTATCAAGAACAAGGAAATATGATAATACCAATTTTATTATTGTCTCTAGGGCATATTTTCAACAGTGTCCCACTTGTACTAGAGCCAATAATCCAGTTTACATTGTTACAAATCTAACACCCATGGAGTCCTGATGCTGATCATGTTTTGCTCGTGGAAGAGGCTTAGTCAATGGGTCTGTAACATTCAGATCCGTATGAACTTTGCAAATCTCTATGTCACCTTCCTTGACATAGTCACAAATGGAGTTAAAGTGGCGTTTGATATGCTTGTTTTCTTGTGAGATCTTGGCTCATTAGCAAAGGATATGGCACTAGTGTTGTCACAATATATAACCATGTGATCTAATACACTAGGAATCACAACTAGTTCGAATATGAACTCTTTCATCAAAACTCCTTCCTGCGCCGCTTCCGAAGCAGCTATATATTCTGCTTCAGTTGAAGATGCTACTACAATGCTCTACATGGAGCTACTCCAGCTGACTACTCCACCATTCAAAATAAATACTTATCCGGATTGAGACTTTGAGTCATCCGGATCAGTGTCAAAGCTAGCATCCACGTAACCCTTTACGACGAGCTCTTCGTCACCTTCATAAATGAGAAACATTTTCTTAGTCCTCTTTAGGTACTGATGTCTAGTACGCTACTTTTACTCTTGTAGACTCTGTTGGGCCTCCAAACCCCAAAGTTTTGTAGGACATCAACAAATTTCCCTCAAGTGGATGACCTAAGATTTATCAATCCGTGGTAGGTGTAGTATGAAGATGGTCTCTCTCAAACAACCTTGTAATCAAATATAAGAAATATGTTATGTCCCCAACACACCCAATACAATGGTAAATTGTATATGTGCACTAGTTCGGCAAAGTACAATTGTAGTATGGATAGTAGATATATGTTTCTGTAATATGAAATAATAAAAACAGCCAGGTAGCAAGTGATAAAAGTGAGCACAAATGGTATTGCATTGCTTGAAAACAAGGCCTATAATTTATACTTTCACTAGTGTAATCTCTCAATAGTGCTAACATAATTGAATCATATAACAATTCCTCAATGTGTGACAAAGAATCGCTTCAAAGTTCCTATCAATAGCGGAGAACATAAGATGAAATTATTGTAGGTAGCAAATCACCTCAAAGTTATCTTTCCAATCAATCTATTGAGTCATCCCTATAAGTGTCATAAACAACCATAGAGATCGTACTACAATAACACCATATGATATGCATCAATCAACTCTAATGTCACCTAGATACTCCAATGCCACCACAAATATCTATGAGATAATTATTCGATATGCATCAAACAGTTTCAGATTCATAATATTCAATCCAACAAAAATAACCTCAAAGATTACCCCAAAGTTTCTATCAGAGAAAGTAGGACAAAAATGTGCATCAACCTCTATGCCTAGATTACCCCAATGTCACCACGCGAATCCGTAAGTTGATTACTAAAACATATATCAAGTGACTCAATAGAATACCCCATTGTCACCACGGGTATCCACATGCAAGACATACATCAAGTGATCTCAAATCCAATATTCAATCCGATAACAATGAAACCTCAAAGAGCAAGACTCAATTTATCACAACAAAGATAAAGAGAGAAGAACACCATATGATTCCACTATATTAATAAATCTCATAATACATCATGATCATGCCAAATCAAGAACACGAGAGAGAGAGAGACCGAACACATAGCTAGTACATACACTCAACCTCGAAGATGAACTACTCACACATCACCATGAGAATGGAGGAGAAGTCGGTGGTGATGGTGACGGAGGAGATGTCGCCGGCGGCGTCCCGGCACCACCGGAGGAGAGGGGATGTCCCCCTCCTTCTTCTTCCTTGGCCCTCCAGGGAGAGAGGGAGCTCTCCCCTAGATTGAATCTCTCTATTGTCTTCTGTTTCTCACGACTCTGTTTCTGGCTGAAAACCGTTTCTTATATTCCTGAAGATATGCAACTCTGATCGGGCTGAAATTTTAACACGATTTTTTCCTCATATAAGATTCCTTGCGGCTAAAGAAGAGCTCGAACTGACTTACGAGGTGAGCACAAGGCAACACCCCACGTCTTGGGGGTGGGGCAGCTTTGTTGCCTTGTGGAGGCTGTGGGCCCCCGTTTGCGTTGATTCTTCCTCCCGAAAATCACATATATTCCAAAAGAAATTCTCCATAAAATTTTATCGCGTTTGAACTTCATTTGGTATGGATTTTCTGTGAAATAAAAACATGCAAAAAATAAGAACTGACACCGGGTACCGGATCAATAATTTAGTCCATAAAAATCATATAAAGGTGAATCAAAAGTCAAAACCATATAAAACTCATGTAAATATAGTATTAAAACTTCATAAATTATAGATACATTGGAGACATATCATCATCCCCAAGCTTAATTACTGCTCGTCCTCAAGTAGATACATGATAAAAGAAATAATTTATGAAGTGCGAATGTCGCATGTGAGTAATATGGTAAGGCAATTGGTTGAGATAAGGCTTTGCAAGCCTATGTATTTTTGTATGTATCCGATTGCCATGTCTTTGTCAAGAAAAAGAAGAAGAAGCTGTTTTCATCAAAAAATATATAATTTTTTTCGCGAGGTGAAAATTATGAAGTTTTGCTAAAGCACATCTAGATCCCATGTTATTGATTTTACGCTAAGATATATACACATATTTTTTGGGGTCTTTTTTCTATTTCAATTGAGTCATTTAGAGATGTGCAATAACTAGGCCCTAGACAGACAAAAAATTATGGGTCTGTCTATATCTCATCTAGATGTGAAATAATATCTCACATCTAAGTAGCATCTTTCTTCTATGTGGCTACTTTTTTTTTCTTTTTTGTTTCTCTCGGGCATGTTTGTTTGTCTCAGCTTTTTTGTTGTTTGACTGTCATGCGGCGCACGATGGTGGATAGTGCAACGTACAAAATTCAAAAAAAAAGTGATCACTCACAATCGAACACAAGACCTCTGACAGAGGCACTCCTGTAGTTAGCCACTAGACCTATAGCGCATTAGTTACTCCTTACCACCGTGTAATACTAAAGACTATTCCGCCGCAGATTGAACAATTCAAAAATTCGAACATTTCATGAAACTGTGATTTTTAATTGAGTGGAACAATTTTCAAATTTGAGATATGTTTTTGCAAAAAAGAGAACAAATTTTAAAAATTGAGAAACATTTTTTTAGAAAGAAGAATACTTTTGCAAACTTTCAAACGTTTTAAAAAATATGATTTTTTTTTTAAAAAATGCATACACTTTTCAAACAGTTTTTGAAAATTGCAAACAATTTTTTGTTTCAAACTTTTTTATAACTTGTGAACAATTTTTGAAAAATATGAATGCATTTTAGAATTTCCAAAAAAATTGATAGACACGAACAATTCTGGAAAGTTGAACAAATTTATGAATTTGGAACATTTTGTGAAAATTTTAAATTTACGAAAAAACGAAAAAAGAATCAGAAAAAGAAAAAAGAAAATAAAAATGACAAAAGAGATCAACTTTTGAAAAATAGTAAAACTAAAAAGAAAGGAAAACCAATGAAGACAAAATGAAAAAAGAAAAAAACATGAAGAAAAAAAAGTATCCTAACTACTTGGGTCAACTCGTCTACGGTTTGCTCGCTGTCGAGGATAGGCTTGCAACTAGGATAGAAAAATGTCGGACCCCTAGTTGTGAGTTGACGGTGGACTCAGAATTGGGACTAAAAAAGGCTGAGCCCAAGTTGCGAGTCGTGTTGGACTTGCAACTATTAAAAAAATGTTGGCCCGCCGTTGCGAGCCGATGGTGGACTTGCAACTGGGACAAAAAAATGTCGGGGCCTAGTTACGAGTCGAGAGTGGACTTGCATCTGGGACCAAAAAGGTCTGACCTCAGTTGCCAGTCGAGGATGGACTTACAGTTGGAAGTAAAAAAACCTCGGCCCGAGTTGCAAGTCGATGGTGGATTTGCAACTCTGACAAGAAAGGTTGGGTCCCAGTTGCAAGTCGAGGGTGGACTTGCAACTGGGACAAAAAAGGTCAGACCCTAGTTGTGAGTGGAGAGTGGACTTGCCACTAGGACAAAAAAGGTTGGGTCCCAGTTGTGAGTCAAGGGTGGACTTGCGACAGGGACAAAATAAGGCTGGACCCTAGTTGCAAGTTGAGGGTGGACTTGCAACTAGGACAAAAAAATGCCAGGGTCCAGTTACAAGTCGAGAGTGGGATTACAACTAGGGAGAAAAGGTCGGATCCCAATTGCGAGTCGAGGGTGGACTTGCAACTAGAACAAAAAATTCGTACCCTAGTTGCGAGTTGAGGGTGGACTTGCAACTAGGACAAAAAAGTCTTGTCCCAGTGACAAGTTGAGGGTGGGTTGCAACTGGAACAAAACAATGTTGGGGCCCAGTTGCGAGTCGAGGCTGGACTTGCAACTGGAAGAAAAAAAGATCGGGCCCCAGTTGCGAGTTGATGGTGGACTTGCAACTAGGAAAAAAAAGGTCGAACCTCAGTTGCGAGTCGAGCATGGAGTTGACACCGGACAAAAAAAATCCGGACCCGAGTTGCGAGTCAAAGGTGGACATGCATTTGGTACAAAAAAAGGATGAGGCCACAATTATGAGTCGAGGGTGGAATTGCGACTGAGACAAAAAAAGAACGAGTCCCAGTTGCGAGTCGAGGGTGAACTTACAACTGAGAAAAAAAGTTTAGGCCCCAGTTACGAGTCAAGGGTGGATTTGCAATTGAAATGAAAAACAAATTGGGATGAAAAATATTTTCGAATTTAGATTTTTTTTCACATACTTAAACTTTTTTCCAAATTTTATAAAAAATATTCACAATAATCTTATTCATGAATTTGAAAAGGGAAAAAAATAAAAGAAAAAATGAAAAAAGAAAAAGAAATAAAATGAACTGGCACAAAAATAAAAGTTATATAGAGACAATAGAGCAAAAAAATGATAATGAAGAAAGGAGAACGGTAGATGAAAGAGAGAGTAATGATAGATAGTGAGAGGAGAGTCAATCAGCCAACTCTTCATTTGTGAAACAAACGAATGAAAAAACAAATCTTTGCCAAGCCCCATAAACAAACAAACGAAAAAGGGGCCGAGCCTATCCTTCTCATGACCAGACAACGTGCAACTAAGATGAAACAAACTACAGTCCCAGTTGCGAGTCAAGGCTTGACTTGCAACTGGGATGAAAAACAAAACAGATGCCTGGTTGCAGTTAAGGGTGAGCTTGCAACTAGGAGAACTATGAGCCCAATTGTGAGTCAAAGGTGAACTTGCAACTAGGGCAACTATGAAACTACAAGTTCAATTGCGAGTCAAGGGTCGACTTGCAACTAGGACGAAACAAACTATAGTCCCAGATGTGAGTCAATGGTGGACTTGCAAATGAGATGAAAGACAAAACACATGCCCAGTTACGGGTCAAAGGGTGGGCTATTGCAACTCAGAGGGTGGACTTGCAACTCGGACAAGTACGAGACCAATTGCGAGTCAAGGGTGGACCTGCAACTGGGACAACTACGAAACTACAAGCCCAGTTGCGAGTTAAAGGTTGACTCGCAACTGGGAGGAAACAAGATATGAGGAAGTTGCAATCAAAAGGTAGACTTGCAACTGGGATAAAAAAACAAAACACATGCTCTAGTTGTGAGTAGAGGGTGGGCTTGCAACTTGGACAACTACGAGCCCAGTTGTGAGTCAAGAGGGACTTGCACCTGGGACAACTACGAAACTACGAGCCAGTTGCGAGTCAAGGATCGACTTGCAACCGGGATGAAACAAGCTATGGCCCAGTTGCGAGTCAAGGATCGACTTGCAATTGGGATGAGAAAACAAAATACATGCTTCAGTTGCGGGTCGAGGGTGGGCTTACAAGTCTGATAACTACGAGCCCAATTACGAGTCAAGAGTGGACTTGCAAATGAGACAACTATGAAACTATGAGCCTACGTACGAGTCAAGGGTCGACTTGCAACTAGGATGAGACAAACTACATGCCCGATTGCATGCCAATGGTGGACCTGCAACTGAGATGAAAATAAGAGTTGCACTTGAGACAACTATGAAACTGCGAGCCTAGTTGCGAGTCAATGGTCGACTTGTAACTAGGATGAAACAAACTACATGCCAGTTGTATGTCAAGGATGGACCTATAACTGAATGAAAATAAAACACAGGCAAAACAACCGGGGTCAAATGTCGGTCAGTGAGAAGATGGGGGATAAGCTTCATAGTCGAGCCCCCCAAATGACAACATATATAGGCCCATGTGAAAAATAAATGCGAGAACAGGACGACACAAAACAAATGGGACAAGAGGACGCGTGACAAAAAAGAACAAGCTGACACGGACATACATGATTCAATTTGTGCAAACATTAAATTTATATGAGCTAAATTTTATCTAGATTAGATTTAGCAGATCCGAAAACGAAAAATCTAGTTACACTCAATACGGTCAAACAAAAAATAATAGAAAACAAAGAATGAAAACACACGTGTCCCTACACAAAAAAGCTAAGCCCACAAAAAAAACAATACAGAAACATAATAGCGGTTCAGTAGAAAATTTTCATATCGGCTCTCACTACTTCACGAGGGACAAACCAAAAAAATACGACGCAAGGACGACGAGCATGACTCGGAAGTATGTGTATCTTATGTATATGAGCTAGATGAAACATTGTTAACTCTCATTTAGATGATAATTAGCAAACCAATCCAAAACAGGATCTCTGACCGCGTGGCAAAAAACGGTCCAACAAAGGACACGCGCAAACCGGCTGACAAGTAGACACCAAACACAGATTCGACACAGAGCGCGTGTGACAAAATAACCCGCAATCAAGATTTGCACGACATTTAAAGCGAACATATGACAGAGTAAAAACAAGTTCATGAATTTAAATGAATAAATAAAGAATAAAGGGGGAAAAGAAAAATGGAAATAGAAAATATAAACAAATTGTGAATATAAAATACTTTATAATTTAAAACAAACAATAAAATAGAAAAAGGAAAACAAAAAAGGAAAATAAAACGAAAACAAACAAGAAAACAAATACCAGGTATCAAATAAGAGTGTAGAAAAATGAGAAGAACTAGGACTGAGTGTACCACAGACTTGTGAAATAAATGAAAAAAAAAGGCAATCAACCTCGCAGTAGCAACGACCTTGAGCAGCATAGACTTGGAAAAACCAATAACGCCCGATCTAGCACTAGCAAGGACCTGGACACATGCAACGCCTGAGACAACGCGCCGCCGAGCGAGCGCAGCATCCAGATCATGGCCTTTTGCACGAATATTAAAGACATAGGAGTATAATCTAATGGCTCTAGACTTAGATGTGAGATAGCTAGATGTGAAATAGCAAACCTGAAAAATTATACCGCGCGCATATATAGATAGAGATAGACACCGTCCTAAACCATTACGCCTCGACGCCTCGTGTGATACATATGCCGGCACCGGGACGCGTACGTGCACCGGAACGGCGCCGCTGCACAAGATGGACATACGCTCAGCGAGCATTGCCTCCGTCGTCCTGCTACTGTTATCATCACTTTGCAGCTTGGTAACGCCGTCCGCCAGCGCCAGGGCGGAGCTCGTGACGTGGGAGTGCAATAACGGCACGTACTACTCTGAGAACAGCACCTACCAATCCAACGTCCGCACCCTCCTGGCGTCCCTCGCCGCCAACGCCTCCCGCTCGCTGTTCGCAACGGCCGTCGTCGGCGCCCGCCCCGACACGGTGTGGGGCCTTGGGCTCTGCCGCGGCGACGCCACCAACGGCACAGAGTGCGCGTCCTCCTGCCTCGCCCTCGCGCCGGAGGTCGCATTCGGCAGGTGCATGGGCGTCATGGACGTGTCCATCTTCTACGACCGCTGCACCGTCCGCTACTCCTTCCTGGACTTCCTCACCAACCCGCACAACGGGCAGGTGCAAGCCAAGGGAGCCAGCGACGACTTTGTGGCCCCCGGCGACGCTGGCCGGTTCGTCGCAATCGTGGTGAGCCTCGTGGCCGCGCTCGCCGACTGGGCCGCGTTCAACACCACGTCCAGGTACGCCGCCGGCGTCATGATCTCAGACCAGGGATTCCCGGTCACCACCAGCAAGGAGGTGGTGCACAACATCAACGGGATGGTGCAGTGCACACCGGACCAGGCGCCGGGCCCGTGCCGCGCGTGCCTCCAGGGGCTCATCGACGAGATGCCGGGGTTGTTCTTCAACGGCAGCGTCGGAGGGCGGATCCTGGCCATATGGTGCAGCCTCAGGTTCGAGACGCACGAGTTCTACGACGGCAGCCCCGCGCTGAAGCTCGTCGCCCCGCGGCCCACGCCGCCACCACCTTCTGCCCTCCCGTCTTCTACAAGAGACGGGATAAGGTGGCGACAACAGGCGGCGACAGTATCGGCCGTTGTTCTCGGCGTCGCGGTTATCGTCTTGTCCCTATCTATGATCTTCCTATGGAGAAATAAGGCTACGACACAGCTCTGTAAGAAGTTTTTGTTTTTGTTTTGAAATTGCATCCATAACTGGTGTTATCACGAAGATGATCCAGTTAAGTAAGAAATTTCCCCTCTCTTTGTATTCAGCTTACCAGGAAGATGACGAAGACCCTGAATCACTTCTGTTTGACCTGCCAACGTTGAGGCAAGCAACCGACAATTTCGCCGAAGAGAATAAGCTTGGGCATGGAGGTTTTGGGGCAGTATACAAGGTATGTACGATTGGTCTTTTGGCATGGAGGGTGGATTTTTCAAGCAAGTTTCAGAAAAATTTGACAAACAAATCCCACATGCAGACGTATATGTTCCCTACATATTTGAAAAAAAGAAGTAAATTTGTATCTGGATCCGTAATACCCATTCTTTCTAAAATATAAGGCATATAAGTTTTGTCCGAATCAAGGTTTTGTATTTCCGAATAAAAAAAATCAGACCACAATGGAATGACCAAAATTCGGGGAGAAGTATCGGTAAGAATCCCAAATAGATAACTGAAATTTTCAAATTCTAAATCTAGTCAATTACAACATGGTTTTTATTTAGACATATTGCATTTAGTATGGCATGCTTGCTTGTACAACCTAGGTCGTGGGGGGTTTGAACTTCAACTTCGATCTGATTAATTAACATGTAAATCCGATTATTTTTTCCACATAACTGAATTTTACCGAAACTCAGATTCAGAACGAGTTCCCAAACCATGGTCCTAAGTACAAAAACAAATCAAGTTTGGCAAAGTTTATTTATAAAAAAGTAATCAGCATCTATAATATGAAATCAAGTAGTTCAACTTCCCCTTAATTAAGTCAAAAATCAAGCAAGGCAGTAGCCCTTTGTGCTGATGTCGAGGTAGCCGAGAGTGTAGGGTGGTGTAGCCGCGGTCGAGGTAGTCGTGCGAGGGCCGCTGTTGTCAATGTCGAGTCGGGGTGGCCGGTATCGTCGAGGAAGTCGCTGTGGACCAGGAAGAAGAGCGGCGACAACAGCTAGGTTAGGAGCGCAGCAGCAATGCTCGAAGTAGGCGAGGAAGAACCCGACAGCGTGACGAATACTGGCGCGGACGGTGGCGTTCCCGCGCCTAGGAAGGCGGTGCGGCGCATACCACATAGAACTCGACTCGCATGGACGGCGAAGTGGACCGTTTGCCGCGGCATTACGGCCCAAAGGGGCGACCCAGCGGCGACGCACGTGTCGGGCTGGCGGTGGCAGGGACCGCGTGCCATGATCACTATGGCCCGATGCAGCGACGCAACAGCATCGCGAGGATCGGCGCAGCCACGGGGATGGCCCGGAGCGGACGGCCTAGGGGTGAAGGTGGACCGCGGGTCGCGGCACTAAGGCCGAAGGGGCGATGCAACAGCAGCGTGTGGGTCGGTGCAAATGGCCTCGAGACGACGACGTGGACCGCGTGCCGCGGCGCTATGGCCTAAAAGAGCTATGCAGCGACGACGCGGATCAGCGCAGCCGCAGGGAGAACCATTAGGCGGCGGCGCTGCGGCCCGACAGGGAGACGCAACGACAACCCATAGCTCGATCGATGGAGGATGCGTTGTACTCAGGGACAGGGCAGCGACGGGCAGGCATACGTGCGGATGACGGCCTGACGGGCCCCTATGTTGCGCGAGGCTGCTGGGTCGGTGAAGAGTCCATGTGGTCGCGCTGGTGTCAGAGTAGAGGTGTGCGGGGTCGACAGCGGCGGCGGGCGACGCAAACCGATCTTAGATCGAAAACCAAAAAAAAAATGCCGATCAATGCGACCAACGAGAGAGAGAAAACCCGGATCAAAGGATCGAAAAAAGACTAATTTGGACAGCCAGTCAACACGACTGGCGGACAAACTCTAGGTACGGGCAGCACGGCCCTGGTGGCGATCATGTAGATCGATCGCCCCGGAGGAGGCGCCGTGTAGAAACGGGGGCTAGGGTTGTGGATCGAGGTTAGGCTGATATCATATTAGAGGGAATAGAGAGGAATTGGTGAAATTGTTTTGCTTAAGACTTAGACTCATGAGCGGAGTACCAATTTTCTGTACTCCTGGGAGTACCCACGTTCAATATACTTCATTATCAAATGTTTTATACCTCCTTTTCATTCTCAATATACCTTATTAATTATTCTAAGATACCTCAATACAAATTTTATGAAAAATATCATCAAGGCTCATAGTTTACATAATATACCATTTGTATGTACAAAGTAACAATTTATGTGTGTACACAATAAAATACATGCACCCAAATGGATTTTTTGACAAAACTCAGTTTGAGGTATCTAGTAATAATTAATAAGGTATAGTACAAATAATAATGAGGTATAGTGGTATCATCTATATGGTATATGAAGAGCGGGGTTGTAGAATAGCTTATTCTACGCCCCTAGTAACGCTATTTACAAGATCTAGTAAAACGATGTATAAAAATGTAGTAATTCTGAAAATATTTGCTCAAATCACGACTTTAGTGTTAAATTTTTAGTTTGGGCGAGTGGACTGCAGGGGGCTTTCTGCAAGAAAACGACTCACTTAAACTTGAACCGCAGATTGATTTAAAGAAATAGTAGCGGATTTTCTGCAAAAAACATGACGAATGGGCACAAACTTTTCTCCACTCACTTAATAATAATAATAATAATAATAGTAATAATAATAATAATAATAATAATAATAATAATAATAAATGTAGATATATTCAACTTACCTGATGTATTATGAAGCTCTTGATCAGATAATGTGTTCCCGCACTTCACATAAATATAGAAAATATACCGCGTAGACAAGCGTGGTTTGCCATCTAAAACCACACACACACACAAAAGATAATTTGTTTATTTACAGAGATTGGTCTGGTTTAGGTGGAAACCATCTGAATTGTATTTTTCAGGGGGTGTTGCGTCATGGGCGGCAAATAGCTGTGAAGAGATTGGACAAAGCTTCAGGGCAAGGTGTGAAGGAACTGAGAAATGAGCTACTGCTGGTAGCCAAGCTCCGGCACAACAATCTGACAAAGCTTCTCGGAGTGTGCTTGAAGGGGAAGGAGAAGTTGGTGGTGTACGAGTACCTGCCCAACCGGAGCCTCGACATCTTTCTTTTCGGTACGGACGATCGATCCAGATGCTACATACGCATGCTGCATGCATGCAGACGACAAACACATTAACCGTGTCGTAATAACTAATTAATATAATCTGCAGCGCCTGAAGTTGAGAAGCGGCAATCGTTGTGCTGGGAGACAAGGTACCGCATAATCTACGGGACGGCACGAGGCCTCCTGTACCTCCACGAGGACTCGCAGGTAACGATCTTACACCGCGATCTCAAGGCCAGCAACATCCTGCTCGACACCGATATGAACCCCAAGATCTCGGATTTCGGCCTGGCCAGGCTCTTCGACGGCGACAGGCCGAGTGCCGTCACTAGCCAAGTTGTCGGAACACTGTACGTTAGCTCGACGGCGACAAGCCGAGTATCTATATATCTATCTCTATGGTGAATTTCTCGATTATATATGAAGCCAGAGTATATATTAATTTCTGGTGTGTCGCAGTGGATACATGGCGCCGGAGTACGCAGTTCGAGGGCGCCTGTCGGTCAAGATAGACGTGTATAGCTTCGGCGTTCTGGTGCTGGAGATCGTTACGGGAAGGAAAAACACCGACTTGCTTGAAGAATCATCCTTGGAAGACTCGGGCACCATGCTCAGCTATGTGAGCACAAGCTATCTGAGATCATGCATGCATGCTTGGCATGGGCACTACATACGAGTACTTGCGATCATATATGATGTATGATGTTTTCATGAATATATCCTGCAGGTATGGGACCAAGTGGCTGAAGGGAACGCCGCTGGAGACGACGGACCCGTCGCTGGACTGCAACATGGTCGCGGGGCAGGAGGGCGAGGTGATCAAGTCCATCCACCTGGGGCTCCTCTGCGTGCAGGAGAACCCGGCGGACCGCCCGGCCATGCTGGACGTCCTCGTGATGCTGCACGGCCACGCGTCGGACTTCCCGGCGCCGTCCAAGCCGGCGTTCACTTTCGCACGCGGCGGCGAGACCGATGACAGCGCGTCCGGGTTAGAGCCGGGCGCCCAAGCATCAGCAACTGCGCCGTCCGTCAACGAGATGTCCTTATCGGAGTTCCAGCCGAGATAGATGTCTGATCATACACATAGATGCATGCATGCATGCATATGCATGGTTTCCTGAGTAGTGGACAGGCGCCGGATGTGCATATATATACCACGTACATAGATTTCCTGCATAGACCCTAAACCCAATTGTATGATAAATACTCTCTCCATATCACAAATAGCTAAATAAGCCACGTTTGGCCTTCAAGATGTAACTTTTACAACTGATTTTTATCTTAATATTTGTAGAAAAAAGAAAAGGAAATTATATGCAAACTTTGGAGACAAATATATACATATAGTTTTCAACTTTTCATCTTAAACTCCCATCACAATCCGTAAAGAAGACCCGCAAGTGTTTTGTTTTTTTGTGGAATGAAGAAGGGGCCACCCCTCCAATTTCTATTAAGGAACCATATGAACCGAGCCCTAATACAAGCTACAAGCATAACATACATCTACAAGAGATCAAATTCTGAGCAAAAGCATATGCCAAGATATTCGTAGGTAGATTCCTCAACTGACAAGTAAATATCTCATGATATAGTTCGACCTCATCATTGGCATCCCCAAATGAGAATAATTCACTTTTATGGAAATACATAATCAAGCCAGAAATTTGTTCAAAAGCACATAAAATGAATTTATGTTTTTAACATTGTCTATATTATCTTGTAATAAGAATATGGTGTCATCAGCATATTAAGGCATATTGACCCCCTGCAAAAAAAATCTCCCAAGACTCCTTTAACAGATCTATTTTGACTAGCCTTTTTCCATAATCACAGGTAAGAATCAACAGCTAAGTCAAAAAGCAGAGGGGATAGGGATCCCCCTGCCTCGGTCCTTTGTGAGTCTTGAAATAAGGTCCAACTTCATCATTGACTTTTTTTTGCGAAATTCATCATTGACTTTCACTCCCACATGACCCCTCTCATAGTTAACGTGAGCTAGCCACACCACTTATGAGGAAAACCTTTCATCTTGAGCATTTGAAGGACAAAAGGCCATTTAATTTTATCATAAGCTTTTTTCAAAATCATCTTTAAAAGCAAGGCAATTTACTTCTTAAAGTGGATATAATTCATAGCCTCATCAAGGACAACTCCCTCCATAATGTTTATACCTTTAATGAAGGCAATTTGAGTATGTGAAATAACATGATCCACCACCCTGCTTAATCTATTAATAAGAAGCTTAGTTATAATCTTGAAGCTAACGTTTAGTAGGCAAATAGGTCTAAATTTCTGCATCTGCTTAGCATCACTAGTTTTTGGTTTCAAAGTAATAATGCCATAGTTTAATCTAGCAAAGTACACATTATGAAAATAATCTAAAAGCCGTTTAGATCCCATTTAACCTTCGTTGTTGCGCGAATCGCAGACGTTGCGCCACAGTATAGCATGTACAATAGCCCTACCATCCCAAACGATCTCCACGTAAGAAATATTTTGGGACGTTGGATGTATGGCAAACATTTAGTACATGAATCACGTATGCAATAGGCTCGGGCATCGCGTATGATTGCTTTTGTCAAAACGTCTGCATACTCAAACCCTACCGCACGCGGTTTTCTCGTATTGTGTGCGATGAAGCCCCCCAACCGCACACAATCACAAGGCAGCAATTTGCTATTATGGCAGCGAAAGAAGGTTTTAACCTTGTGCGATGGACTTAACTGCAGTAGTGTATATTGCCCGCAAAAACAAAAATAAAACTAGTCGTCGACACATGCACTTGCACGGTCTAGATATATATATTAGTTACGATTTGTGGTTTAGATATTTGACCGTTGAGATATTACTTTTTTTTTTGATATTTTTGTTGAGAACTGACAATGCAATGTAATGACCAATTTGCTGAGGATAAATTTGTGTATATCAGTTAATGGAGCCACGGACGAAAGCACCAATAAATAACTCAACATCAGAGATGTACGGGGACACTTCGACTTGTTTATTGATCCATAGGTTCCCGCAAAAATATCTAGTACTCCCATCCTTGGGGTGCTCCCGGTGCTCCAAGTTAAAAAAACAAATCTTAAATGTTTTTAAAAATTCCAGAAAAATGTGAATGTTCGCAAGGAATGTGACTACAAGCCCTAAAATTTTCAGGTCTAAACTCAAAATATACATTGAGAAACAAAAATGAGAAATCCAGATGTGAATAGTGTCAATGTTGATTTTGTCTTTTTACACTATTCATGCCAGATTTCACATTTTTGTTTCTCAATTTATATTTCGAGTTTGGACCTAAATTTTTTAGGGGTTGTAGTTACATTCCTTGCGAACATTCACATATTTTTTTGGAATTTTTTGAAACATTTATGAATGTATTTTTTAAACTTGGAGCATCGGGAGTACCCCAAAGATGGGAGTACCCCATACTTTCCCGCCGTGACCCGTTGCCTGAGAAGCCGAGACCCGAGGTATAGTGGGGATGAAAGGAGTTGACGAACATGAGGAAAAGAAACGGAGGTTGCCTCCGTAGGTGCATCTCGCATCTAGGTCGAAGTCATGTCATTTCAACAATCTGGAGTAATCTTTAGAAGTTTCAGTAATAATTTTCTTTGAACAACTTTAGTAAAAAAATGCATAAGAATCAATTTTAGTAATTCTTTCTAGGGATTTAGAAGTAACTTTTTTTAGGGGACAAAGTTTTGTTTGGAATCAGAACGCTTTATTCATGGGAAATGTTAGCAAGCTGACGTCAGAAATCGGGCAATTCCCGACGAACGCTCAGACCACCGTTCAATTTTGTGCACGAATCTTGGAAGCCCACATGTCCACATCATCTCCAATGATCGTTCACTAAAACGATGCTTCGTCGCGAACGCCCCTGTCACCTTATCTCCTCACTAGTGAAGACGCTCTCCGCTCCCACGTGTCGATGCGATTCTCACCCCCCAAATCAATGATGCTGGTGGCGCTCCCCTTCATCACGCCAAGGGAGGAAGAGAAGCTCATCAACCACATTTATTCTCACACGAACACGTCACCATGTACCTTCAACGTCGGGGGTGATGACCACAACTCACGTTAAAGAAGACCCGACCGGCAACGCGATACGCAAGACAACCATAGTTGCTTTTGCACACACGAAACCCTGCAAGCCCGGGAGGGACCCCGACAGGGTGTGTGGTGGCTATGGGCTGCCCTAGGTCGATTCACTCACCCCTAGAGCCTTGAGATTTGCATCTCACAAACACGAAGAATAGCGAAGAACGAGATAGAAAAATGAGAGAGAGAGAGAGAGAGAGAGAGAGACATAGATGAAAAAGTAGTATATTGATGTTTCGATTGTGTGTTGTTCAATCAGCCGTCGCCTCCAACACATATAAGAGGCGGCTAGGCTTCTTGTACAAGTTAAAAGATTCATTTAGACTTTCCTTACAAGAAAATAACATCAATTCATGTCCTAGGATCCTAATTCTAATCCAACTCAGATTCAGCCCAAATCTGGTCCAAACTTCTATCTTGCTCCTCGTGCAGGTCATGGAATTTGCGGGCGGATTGCGCATGCCCCACGTCATGCGGGAAAGGGGCTTCTCAGGGTGACCGCGAGAAGCGGCTATCAGTGCAGCCAGAGCATGGCTCTTTTTGGCGCAGAATCCCCTGACAAGTGGTTATTGGCGCAGAATCCCCGAGAGGCGGTTGTCGGCGTAGAACCCCTAACAAGCAGGAAAGGGCTACTCCCTCCTTGTCGGGTCGCCTTCTAGATATTGTAGTCAGCCAGAGCGTGGCTGTTCTTGGTGCATACTGATGCAACATGGCTTGCCGGGTGCCACTGTCAAGGCCCATGCTCTTTAGTTTGATCTTGTTTTAGCTTCATAGATTACATACGACCTTGGATTGAAACGATTCATATATCAAAATCAACCGCCTCACGAGACGAAGACAATCCATGTAGAGGACTCTTCCATATGCGGTCGTCTGGGAGGCATAATCGGCCAAACAGTACTCTGAATACAAAATCTTGATACTTTGAACACAATTTCGACCCTCAAGATGTGATCGGATAGTGATGACCCAAACATCAAATTTCTTCATTAAAATTAGACGAATTGGACAGTTTTTCATTTGATGTAGTCTAAATCATGTTTCCCGTCATACCAAAAACTGGTGTCAACACATGCCTCCCTGTTTTTCGGCTTAGCTTGCATGCCAAAAAATAATGTGTACCGTGTTTGCTCTAAGGACGATGTGAACACTCCATCGGCCATTTATATTTGCTTAGGATGATAATTATATATCGGCCATGTTTATGTTTAGGGCGATAATTGTATATCGGCCATTGCCCATCTAGGCTTCTTGCCACACACTCGCGTGATACTTCTTCAAATATTTGCCATTGAGAGCTCGAGGTAACATTGTTCCTTGCATGGATTCCTCCAGATATGAATTTTTCGGGAACTACTGTTGTAACCTTAAAAGGACCTTCCCAGTTTGGAGACGACTTCCCGAATTTTCTATGTCTTGAACCAATCAGTAGGATCACTTTCCACACGAGATTGCCAACTTGAAAGTTCTTCAAATTGACCTTCTTATTATAAGCTCTACACTCAACTTGTCCCTCTCAATGGCTTTTAAAGCAGCCAAACGTTTATCGACGCTTTCATTGATATTGTTCATCATCAAGCTATAAAGATCCACTGCCGATAAATCATTTTGTTTGGCTATTCTCAAAGCACTCAAATTCACTTCCACTAGTAAAACGACCTCTTGACCATATACTAGCTCATATGGATTTATCTTTGTAGCATTGTGCCTTGAGATTCTACGCGCCCACAAAGCTTCGGACAACAATTCATTCCATCTCCTTGGATTATCCTCAATCTTCTTCTTGATGAGCTTGATTAGTATTTTGTCGCCAGAATCAGCTTGTCCATTAGCTTGGGCATTATATAGAGAGGAATTGAGCAACTTAATCTTATAAGATTCGACAAATTCTCTAACTTGATGTGACATGAAAGATGAACATTGATCCATAGTTAATGTTTGAGGAATGCTGAATCTATGAATCATGTACTCGGTTTTGAATCGAATTACCTCTGTATCTATCATATTTTTGAGAGGTACTTCCTTAGACCATTTAGTGAAATAATCGGTTGCCACCAACATGAACCGATGCCCCTTTGAGGAAGAAGGATGAATCTCTCCAATAAAGTCTAAACCCCAACCTCTAAAAGGCCACGACTTGATATGGCTTGATAATAGGATTTAACATAGCAGAAGGAGCCAACTGACATCACCAAACTTTGTCATACCTGAAGCAATCATTAATCATCGTAGGCTAATAAAACCTAGCACGTCGCAATAACCACTTCATCTTGTGAGCCGGGTGATGAGTACCACAAATGCCTTCATGTACCTCTCCCATAGCAACTCTCGCTTGGTCTTCATTCAAGCATATTAAAAGAACACTATCAATTGTTCAGCACAAAGATCATCATCTCTCATTGTATATTTCAAAGCCATATGCCGAACGGTCTTGTCCACCCTTTTACCCGAACCACACAATAATCAATAATGGGTTTCCTGCAGTCTTGATTTTCACTAGATTTTTCGTTAGTGGCCGAAGTGGTGGGCTCTGGTTCAGCCTCTCCTATATTGGAAAGATTAGACATCGGCCTTTGAGAAATATGAAACATGCCACGATCAACATGATAGTCGAATGCTTGTTGTGCCAACTCATTTGCTCTCCAATTGTCATTTCTAGATATATGGGTGATGCTAAAACAATCCAAATTAGAAATTAGATCTAGACATTTATCAAGATAAATATTAAGTGATTCGTCAAACACTAAAAGACTTTGGATATTCATTGCACTACTAATAACGAATTACGAAAAGCCTAAATATGTGTAGCACCTATGGCAAGCAACATCTCTAAACCGAATAACAATGCTTCATATTTGGTTTGATTATTTGTGCAAAAGTATTCTAAGCGGCATGTGGCTTAAAAAAGAGCACCATGAGGAGATGTATAAACAATACCAACAATTTGGCTATTGCTACAAACCAAACCGTCAAAATATAATCTCCATGGTACTAAAGAGACAAGATTTATGTCAACATCATGCTTGTCATCAATCCGATGCTCAACAATAAAATTAACAACGATTCGTCCTTTCACGGATTTCAGAAATTCATAAGTCAAATCATATTCAATTAAAGCATAAGCCCACTTGCCAATTCTACCACTAAGAGTTGGTCTATGCAACATGTATTTAATAACATCGATTTGGCAAGCTACTATGCAAGCACTGGGGAATAATAATGTCTCAACTTTGTGGAAGCATAATATAAACACATCCGTAATTTTTCAATAAATGTATACTTTGTCTCGGTTTTCAATAAGTGTCGGCTCAAATAAGTAATAGCATGCTCTTTTCCTTCAGTCTCTTGAGTTAAAACATCACTAATAACACCTTCCTCCGCTGCAATATAATATCTAAAGGGCTCTGCTACTTGTGAGTTGTGTTGGTATTTCCCCGAAGAGGAGAGGATGATGCAGTACAGTAGAGATAAGTATTTCCCTCGGTTCAGAACCAATGTTATCAATCCAGTATAAGAACCATGTGAAACCTCGTTAGCAGATGGGTGCACGTTTGGTGGACTTGCCCAGCGTTACAAGGGGGAAATGGTTCACCAAATACCTAAAGCCAATATTTATGAGAGCTCCTGATGCGGAGCATGCTATGGACATCACCATGTCAAGAGTCCGTTCGGCGAGTGACACGTGCGACATCTACTTCACATACACAAAGGTGAATCATCTCCTTTACATGTGCTCACTTGAACCCTTTGAGGATGGTATACTACTTGACACTCCACTCGTGTGCATGCATAGGTATTGTCGGAACACTAAAGACGACGAGGAGGAGTGCGAGCACAAGTGTACAACTACACCATCCGCAAGAGAAGCATGGAAGAGAAGGAGGAAGAAGACCCAGGACGAGCGGTACTACCGCCCACACCAAGCGGTACTACCGCTAGAGGCCCCCGAGCGGCACTACCGCCGAACTTCCGCTCTACTACCGCTCAACCCGACAAACTCCTGTGCTCGAGCGACCCGGGTCCAGTACTACCGCCCAGTCCAAGCGGCACTACCGCCCTCCCAAGCGGTACTACCGCTCTGCCTGTGCGCAGCCGCGGGCCTTTGGCCTTGTATCCCTCTCCCACTTACCCCTTCATGGCTAAGACTATAAATAGACCACCTCCACCTTCTTTCTAGGGTTAGAAAAGGATTAGCTCATGTTTGTGTGAGAGCTTTGCTCATCCACTTGGTTTCCTTCTCCTCAGAGACGTGCCTCCACCGGAGATGATCCTTCCAAGAGGATTCAAGACCCCCTCTTGGGTGGCCCCATCAAGACCTCCTCACGGAGAAGAACCGGTTACCGTTTGTATCGTCTGTTGTTGACTTTGGATCTTGTATCTTACCTTTGTGTTCATCGATCTAGCGCATGTGTGATCTATCCTTGTTGGTTGAGTGATTTCTCTCATGTTCCCCTCGTGATTCCCTCGTGTTTCCCCTCGTGTTCATCACGTTCTTCGTAGGGATCCGCTCCTTTCGTGAAAGATCGGCCATCTAGGGTTCCACCCTACATCATCTTGGATCAGAGCCAGCTTGTCTCATGATATCTTGGTATCATGAGCCACGTTGATCACGATTTCGGAGCCCCCTCTCTTTGTTTTCTAGCTTGATTTTGTTGTTTTTCGTCCTAATTCGAAAATCCCCACCAAAAATAGCCCCAAATTTTTTTTGTGATTTGTTGGTGTGATGATGTTTTGTTGATTTTGATCCATGGATTTACTTGGTTTCGAGTGGATCTAGCATCTCCCCAAGTTTCCCTACTTTCCATCCATGAAATCTCTCCAATTTTGACCCCAAAATCATGCATCTCCGCCCCAAAATCGCGCCCCGATTCGATCTGCGAAGAATCCCGACACGAGCGGTACTACCGCCCCCCTAGCGGTACTACCTCTTAGCACCTCCAAGCGGTACTACCGCCCTCCCGAGCGGTACTTCCGCCCCTCCCAGTTTTAGCGTTCCGAGTTTTACCGTTTTGCCCATAACTTCCACATCCAGAGTCCGATTTTCGCGTTCTTTAGCTTGTTGAGTAGCTATTGACATCCTCTATCCATCTAGATAGGTTTCACCAACATTTGACTCCATAAAAATTTGGGAACTTTGGCATCTTTGCCTAGGGTTTCCACCACATCCTCCGCATAACCACCACCGACTTCCGCAACCTAACCATTTTTGTTCCCCATCACATTTGAGATTGTTTGAGTAGTGATTCGAGTCTCCTAAGGTGTTTCGGCTACTTAGGGACGATTGATTCTTCATCAACCACCACCATACACTTCCGCAATTGTAACTTAACCCATTTTGACCAGGTTTCCACAACATCTTCCGCAACCACCACCGCTTTCCGCTACCACCATTTGACTTTTGTCCTTGAGATTTTGAGTTGTGGTTTTTCCGTTTCCTAAGGTGTTTCGGCTACTTAGGGACGAGTCTCCATCATCTTGGTATCTACATCAAGAACACCACCACTCATCATTGCCAAGGACGGTAACCTCGATGACACCATTGTATATTCCCTTGCCATTGCATTGATAACCCCTAGACCATTTTGCGTAACTTGCCTATCGAGACTAGCCATTTGAGTATTGCCGGCAACGTTACTTGTACACATTAGTGATCTACACCATACATTGCATACATACCATATCATATTGGTATCATATCATCGCTTGTGTCACAAAGATTGTTCCCGCATATACACAATTGCTCTCTTGGTTTGTGCATTTCGCAAAGTGGCCATACCTAAAAAGAAAGAGAATAAGCTTTTAAGCAAAAGAGAAGAGCAACGAAGCTTGTAAGAAAGTGCCATAGCATCATACCACATTGCATATAAGATTGTCATATCCGATCATCTTGGATCATCTTGAGAGAAACACCGGGAACCATACATATATAGCATACTTGGGATAGAAAGTTTATCCATTTTGCATATCATAGGTTGTGCACAAGTGTCGTATCCGCCTATAGAGCAATCGTGCTAGCATCTCTCTTGAGTTGTGCAACACGAGCGTTTTCCGTGGACTCCACATTTTGTGCTCATTCCTTGGTTGCACGACCCCATTTATCTACCCGTGTGTGTTTCCGTGTGCCACATATTGCTATTGGTCTACTTGTTTCACTTGCGAATTTGTGAATCTCTTTCAACATTATTGACTCTTGCTAACATTTTGCATCAAATTTTTGTGCCACTATCCTCACTGAGCTCCACCATAAGCCTTACTTGTGTAGGTGTGAGAAACCGACAAGAATTGGTACCAATTGTGCTATTTCCTTGTTACACATTGAGTGATCATTGATCCATCTTCAACACCGGTCAAGGTACATTTGGTATAGTTCTTCTCTTTCTCCCACTCATATTTGCTCGAGTCTTGTGATGGATAGGCAAGGCATTTCACCTTCGGTCTACAACAACAACAACGAGTTCGATGCCACGAACAACTCCAACGACGCCAAGATGAACGCTCAAATGGAGGAGATCAAAGCCCTCATCAAGTCCTACAAGCGATCTTCCTCATCTTCGAGAAGACGCTCAAGAGCACATGCTTCCGAGCTACCATCTCCGGCAAGGTCGCATCGGCATCGACACCATCACCACCACGAACGTGAAGGTCAAGAGCTCTACACCGACAACCGCTCAACGACTTCACCATCTCCCTTGGCATCTTCGCCAAGCAACTTCAAGGCATCTTCGCCTTCGGATATACGACATCTTCGCCAACAAGCACCTCAAGACTACGCTCAAGAGAAGCTCCCCAAGCTCAAGTCTGCGACCTCCATGAGCTACTACGACCTCGACACCTACCACGAGATTCCTTTCTATGTGACTCTAGAACTCGAGGAGTATCTCGAGTGGGAGCGTTTGATGGACGACTACCTCAAGCTACATCAAGTTCCTCCCGAAGATCAAGTGAAGTGTGCCACAAGGAACTTCCATGACTACGCGTCCACATGGTGGCTTCATACACATTCGGAGAGCTACGACATGAGTTGGCCCAAGACGAAGAAAGCTTTGCGGCGAGAGTTCGTGCCTCCAACCTACACGGAACAACTTCTACGCCAATTGGAGAACACCATCCAAGGATCCAAGTCCATCGACGAGTACTTCAAGGAGATGAAGAAAGCCTTGCGATGAGCCGGCATGGACGACCCCATATCAATGAAGTTCCACTTCATGATGGGATTGAACAACGACATCTCCAAGACTACCTTCCTCGAGAACTACAAGTCCCTCGACGACAACTACATTGGTGCTCTCAAGGCGGAACAAGAACTCATGAAGGCCAAGGCTTTTCCACCCCAAGCACACTTCTCGAAGACCAAACTCAAAGACGACGAGCATGAGGCTAGTACCACCAAGATGTCCAAGCCTGATGAGCTCCAAGACGATGCTCCCAAGTTCAACTTCACCGCCATCCCTCTTTGTGGCATTGATGATGCCGAGTCCTCCACGACTCTTTTTCAAGATGGTGCGGCGAGGAGTACGACTACGGAGACCTTCAAGGACCACGCTTTGGAGGCAAAAGACTTGGTGACGAGCAAGGATGATGCTTCCATCTTAGGAGGCGAGAGCGATGATGTGCCATCTTCGGCCTTCATCCATGGTGACAACGACGAGATGGTTGAGCATAGGATTTTCCCTTCGACCACGGCGACGTATGATGACTTGAGTGACTTGTGCCACCATATCGAGAGTGAGAGTGACTTCACCACTAGCCACATATGTGATGAGTTGCCCCAATTCCCATGTGAGGAGAGCCACAACCCCCACCACTTGAGTGAGATGAGTGACTCCACCATATGTGACTTTGAGTGCACCTACCTTGAGGGAGTGAGTGAACCACCACATAGAGAGAGTGAGGCCACTATGATTTCTAACGACTTACCCTCTACCTCTATTGTGTCTTCTCATTTGGTGCTAGGTCCCTTATATGATGACGCGCCGATTCGCGACGACTACGTCCTCCCTTTGGACAAGATGATGGCCATGGTGGAATATGATGCACCCCCCACATGGTTCCATCAAGATGAAGATGACCACCATTTGGTCTTTCCCACCTCACCTACACCACTCGAGTGGAATGAACGAGGTAACATAGGTGAAGGTGATGCTCTAGTCCCACTAGTGGACATTGTTGACATTGATTGCTTGCATGATGTTGATCAACCTATCCCCATGCTTCATGCTAGTGCGACTTTCTCATGTCTTGCCTTACCAATTTATGATGAATATGATGATGAGAATGTTGAGTTGCCTAGTTGTGATGCCATGTTACATAGGATTTCTTGTGACAATTCTTTAGGTCACATCATGTTTGACAACCCGCTTGACTTGTCATATGCTATGCATGAGATCAATCATATGTCATATTTGCAATCTCTTCATAGTGACTATGCATATGCCATTAAACTAATCCCAATTTGCACTTATGGCATAGATGACAAGCCCATGGTTATCGGCATTTGTTTTTCTTGTGATGATATTGATATTCTCCCTTTGCATCATTTATCTCATATGCCATGCCATGACTACCTAGCTTCGGACATGCATTGTTTTGGATGTTGTCCATTTTCTCCATATGATGTTTCCAATATTGCTCATGAGGAGACCCCCATAGTTTCCTCATACATTTTAGGAGATTTTGATTCATCCTATCCATTGCATGATCCCAATACTTGTGTGCACAATATGCTTCCCATGCATAAACATGCTATTGATGTGCCATATACTTCTACGATAAATTTGCATCCCCATCGTGTCATACACAATAACTATTCTTTCATGATGGATGACATGTTCTTATACCATGCATCAAATTTCTTTAAGCGATGCTTATCTTGCACTAACTCACACATGCACATGCACATCATGATGGATGATGTGTACATTTACCACACGCACAATTTCTTTGGTTTGTGTCTCTTTTGTGTAGGTACCCTTGTCAACCTCGCAATCCCACGAGTTGACAAAACGAGCTCTAGAGAGAAAATGATGACTTGGGATCCCATGGATTGCCTTTCCCACCGCTAACTTCGCGCAAACACTTCACTCATTTCTTTTACATGGCCCTCACATGGTTATGGGTTGTTGTCCATTATATATCCTTTGCCCATCTTGCCATGTTCACTTTGCATGATATGCCCATTCCTATGCCTTCTCCATGCATTTGTGACCCATGCTTTGCATTACACATGATGATTGATTCTAGTACTTGTATGTGTACTTGCAAGCGTGGTGGAGATATTGTTTGTTATTGCCATGATTGCTTTGTGCCCCATGCCTATGATGATACTATGACCTTGATTTGTGTTCATGCTTGCGATATGTCATGTACATTGCCTATGTCTATTCTTTGCTCACATGACATGATTGCCATGTTTTCCTCTAGTGTGTTGCATCTTCGCACTACTAGCTTGCACGACTGGATTACTATGATTGCTTGCCTTGTTGCATCACCAATGATTCATACTCGCTCGTTTCATGCGGTTGACGACAACTATCTACATGCTTTGCACATGATTGTTATTGCTTCTTGCCATACCTCTCCATATGTTGCCTCCCTCGTGCTAGATTTGACATGTATTGAGTGCAACAATGCCCTTAGTCTTGATAATGAGTTTGCCCCCATAGCATTCTCACATATAATTGGAGATTTTGACATATTCCTTGTGAAGCATGCTTGTCTTACCTCTTTGCACCATATACCTCGCGCCATGAATATAGCCATTTTTGCATCATATTATTCATGCACTTGTGCTTCTAATGGTTATGTGCAAAAGAAGAGAACCATCATGATGGATAATGTGTTTATCTACCATGCACATACATTCTTTCTTTTGTTGTGTGCATGTGTAGGATACTTGGACTTTGTGTCGACTTCCACGTCACGTGAGTTGACCATTCGAGCTCTTGAGAGCGAACCACCTTCTACCACGACGATTCTACATCGCACTTGCTTGTGCTTCGGCATTATGAAGGACGCAGAAGGACACGCCTTCAAGGTGACATCTTTCTTGAGCATGGATATTGCGGATCATACTACTTGTGTTGCTTGCACGACGATACTTATTGTTCATCTTGGATCACTTGATTGCACACTTGTTAGAGATCTTGCTTCGACTTGTCATTTTAACCATTCCATGCATCATGATATATATGCCTTGTGTGTTGCATCCAATTCTTGGATTATTTTCTCCTCTCATATGTTTGGTTGCAACAATGTCATCACTTCACATATGCCATGTCCCATTGCTTGTCACATGATTGACTTGATTGCCTCACACATGATGAACAATTGCTCTTTCTATTGTGTTGAGTACCACACTATGTTCACTACACCCTATGCACATTATGCTTGGATTGCCTTGCACTTGACCCATGTGTTTAGACACCTCATCTTATTTGGTGTTGTGAATGATTCATATGCCTTCCATAGACCTTTCATTGAGCAATTTGTGAATGCTTGCTATGAACTTGAGGTAGATGCTTATTCTCTTGTCAAAAATATTTGCATCTCTACCTCACATTTACATGATTGTCCCCATGCTATATTTGCTTGTGCTCAATTTATGTGCTTACATACCATGTCACAATCCTTTGTCAAACCATATGCTTTACATGATGACGACACTTGTTGGGTGAATCACCACTTGAATGCTTGGTTTTGCACTAACGCTACCAACATTTGTTTTTCCAAGTGTTTGTTGTTTTTGCTCCTTTTGAAGGAATCACTACACGGTGCGACATTGGAGAGTGCACATTTCGAGCTTCAAGATGACAAGTACTTGGTGAACGTCCACTTCTACATGGCGAAGCCATCTCTTTCCCATGGTGATTTGGTTTTCGATCCGAGGTCGGATCTTTCCCAAGGGAGGGGAGATGATGCGGAGCATCCTATGGACATCACCATGTCAAGAGTCCGTTCGGTGAGTGACACGTGCGACATCTACTTCACATACACAAAGGTGAATCATCTCCTTTACACGTGCTCACTTGACCCCTTCGAGGATGGTATACTACTTGACACTCCACAAGTATACAACTACACCATCCGCAAGAGAAGCATGGAAGAGAAGGAGGAAGAAGACCCAGGACGAGCGGTACTACCGCCCACACCAAGCGGTACTACCGCTAGAGGCCCCCGAGCGGCACTACCGCCGAACTTCCGCTCTACTACCGCTCAACCCGACAAACTCCTGTGCTCGAGCGACCCGGGTCCGGTACTACCGCCCAGTCCAAGCGGCACTACCGCTTGCCAGCGGTACTACCGCCCTCCCAAGCGGTACTACCGCTCTGCCTGTGCGCAGTCGCGGGCCTTTGGCCTTGTATCCCTCTCCCACTTACCCCTTCGTGGCTAAGACTATAAATAGACCACCTCCACCTCCTTTCTAGGGTTAGCAAAGGATTAGCTCATGTTTGTGTGAGAGCTTTGCTCATCCACTTAGTTTCCTTCTCCTCGGAGACGTGCCTCCACCTGAGAAGATCCTTCCAAGCGGATTCAAGACCCCCTCTTGGGTGGCCCCATCAAGATCTCCTCACGGAGAAGAACCGTTTACCGTTTGTGTCGTCCGTTGTTGACTTTGGATCTTGTATTTTACCTTTGTGTTCATCGATCTAGCGCATGTGTGATCTATCCTTGTTGGTTGAGTGATTTCTCTCATGTTCCCCTCGTGATTCCCTCGTGTTCATCACGTTCTTCGTAGGGATCCACTTCTTTCGTGAAAGATCGGCCATCTAGGGTTCCACCCTACATCAGCTCCTAATTGATAAATTAAGCACCTCTTCACGTATACGTGTCCACTACCGAAGTGGCAACTCATGCGCCATCTCCCGTGGGCGGGCCCAACAAGGATATATCCATGCGCTTGTGTGTGCCGCTGCTCGCTCGCCAGATTTCATAGGTGACTTTTGAAAAAACTTCATGGATTCAACAAAAAATCGCAAAGCTAAAAACAAGGGAATTCCAAAATCTATTTCTGGGCTAAAAAAAACTTTCATGAATTTGGAAAAAGATTGTAAATTTTGAAATGTTTACGAATTAAAAAATCACAAATTCGGAAAACTTTAAATAAAAACGCTTGTGAATTGGAGAAAAGTTCACGATTTTTTTAGAAGTTCAATTTGAGAAATTTCACCATTTTTACAAATATCATGATTTTGAGTTTTTTTTCACAAATTTAAATAATAAAACTTCCCGACAGTAAGAAAAGTTCTCAAGTTCACAAAATTTGAAAGCATATTCATGATTTATAGTTTTTTTTGCAAATTTTTAAAAGTTTGTAAATACAAAATGTTTCCAATTTAAAAATTTCTTGTGATTTTTAAAAAGTTCATAATTGTTTAAAAGAAAATATGAAAACTCAAAAAAAGAACAAATGAAAAAGAAAAAACTAAACAGAAAGAAAAAATAAAATATGTAAAATAAAACAACAAAAGCCGTGTGAAAAATACACCGAAAAAACTCAGCCTGTAAGCTGGAAAAGAATTGGTCAGCAACCCATTTAGTCTACCGAACGAGGGGGAGGAAGAAAGGTCCGACTTAGTGCCTTTGCGGTAGTTCCTACTCTTCAAGCAAGTAGCGGATACCCCCCATCGATTAAATTCGCAACTATTCGTATTTTCCCCCATCGGTTCTAAGAACCATCTGGAGTGTCCCATCATTTTTGCATGGTTGTTTTCCCTTGGTTTTTTCAGGGAAGGTTTTATTTGTTTTTATTTTTTAGAATTCGTATTTTTCTCAAATTCTTTAACACTTTAGAAATTTGTGAACATTTTCCAGAATCATGAACATTTTTTCTAAGTAGTGCAAATTTGCAGATTAATATTTTTTTCAATGTTCACGATTTTTTAAAATTCATTTTTTCAAAATTCATGATTTTTTTTGAATTTATGAACAATTTTTAAATTCATTTTCTTTTCAAAATTCATGAACTTTTTCCAAATTCAATTTTTGAGTTTACATTTTTTATGACTTTCACAAACATGTCTTCCAATTCGTGAACTTTTTTCAAAATCGCAAACTTTTTAAAATTTTGTAAACATATTTTAGATTACATGAACTCTTTACAAATTCATGAACTTTTTTTGAGTTTGCTCACTGTTTTAAATTCAGGAAACTTTTGAAATCCATGAGCCATTTTCAAATTCATGTACACAAAAACCGATAGACATTTGTTTGTCTGAAACAAGCAGGACCTAAAAAAGCAAAGAAAATACACACAAGGCGAGCGAATGCACGCAGGAACAGTCAGGGAGTCAGCGAGCAAGCGAATTGAGCGACGCAACCTGAGAGACGGAGCAAACCAGCCACAAATGGGCCACTGTCCGTGCGAGCGCTATGCGCTCATTCGGGCACGTGATGCGTTGATTACGAGGTCTTGATGTGCGCGGGACCTATATCTTGCTTACAGCAAGATGTATGCTCCCCACGTCACCGGCGGGACGACACTGGGCCGGTCAACAACCGTATGTGTTCATGCGATTTTCCTGTCCTTTTCCTTTGTTGTTAGTTATTTTTTTTTTGCTTTCTTCCGGCTAGTTTTTTTCTGCATGGGTTTTCTTTGTCCGGTTTCAACTATTTTAGTCAGGTTTCCTTTTTCCTTTTTTTTTCATTTTCATCTTTTTTGTTTTTTGGCCATTTTTCTTTGGTTTTCCATTTTTTTGTTTTATAAATTTGTTTTTCTGTATTTTCTTACATGTTTTTTTACTATTCCTTGTTTTCATTGTTATACATTGATTTTATCAGTTTCTTGCTAGGTTTTCTTTGTTTATCTTGAGATTGAGATCTTCGCTTTTTAATTTTTCCTTTGTCCTTTTTAATGGTCTTGTATTTTTTAACACACGGCTAGTTTTTACAATATACATTTTTATTGTATATTTAACACATTTTTTATACAAGTTGAAGATTTTTTGAATAAACGATATGCATTTTTCTTTTAGTACATAGCACATCGTTTTACATGGTTACTATTTTTATAAATTCACGTTGAAACTTTTTTAATGGAAATATAGTTTTTTTAATACTACGCGAACATTTTTTAAAATGTGGGAAAACATTTTTTTTCGATGTGGGAAGACTTATTTAAAAAGTCACGCACAACATTTTAATGCCACAAAACATCTTTTTATACTACACAAACCAATTTTTACATTGTATACATATTTTTCATAAATTTCACATAAATTTTTTAGAATCGTGAAAACATGTTTTTTTGTCATGAACATTTTTTTGAAAGCTATCAACATTTTTTTAATTGCGTCAACATTCTGTTATACTGTGTTAACACTTCTTTGAAAATCACAGTTTTTATTTTTTTTAAAAGTAAATTTAAGTTTTAAAATAAACACATTTACAGTATAAATGAAAAACAAAATTAATGTGGCGTCGGCTTGATGCCATTGCGATGCCCTCCTAATTGGCTACCGATGCTTCAACCCCGCACCTCGTCTTCTCCATGCGAAATTGACTGATGCCTGCAAAATTTTCACACAGCTTGCAAATAGCGACTGCGAAGTTTTTATGTGAACACTTATAACCCGAAAATAGCCCCGTCGCGACTTGAAACCTGGAAAATATGCGATAGGATCCTTCTGTGAGCATTTATTGCTTTTCGAAGAGCAGAATTTTTCTATTTTCCTGGACACTCACACACTATGCGTACTGAACTGTATAGTGGTTGGGGCCTGTCATTACGGGCCTCTTGAGGGGAAGTTGTGTGTGCATTCCTCCCAGCTAAAGAAAAAAAAAACCTCACCTTCATCTTAAAATTGAAAAAGAAAACTTTCTCGCAACATCACATCTATCCCAAAAAGAAAAAGGAAAAGCCTAAAAAAATTCTTCAAAAGAAAAAGAGAAAATGTCTCACTTCCATCTTGCAAAACTAATCTCCAAGAGAACCTTTCTCAAAAGAAAAAAATAGGTCTTACTTTCATCTTCCAAATAAAATCTTCAAAAAAAATCCAAAAGTTTATTGCCGCGCCACATGGCCATGCTGGTTGGCCGCTCATCTCCTGCACATTAATGTGTGTAATTATAGTATTACTCTTGACATGCTAAATGACTCTACATGCGAACTGTGAATAGTAACGCACCAATGTAACTTGGCTGTCAGTTCTGGACACGGAGTATCTGCTCAAATGAGCTCGGGTGAACAGTAAAATCGAAAAACATTTTTAAAATGTTCACAAAAATTCTGAAATTTTTTTATGGTAAACTTTGACAAATGTTCTAACTGCTTGCAAAATTTCATCTTCAGATCACATTCGTGGAAGGCGTGACAAAAAAACAAAATCGATACTCTAAAAATGCTACTTTCAAAGCATTTTGGAGCACTGATTTTTTTTTTGCCACGCCTTGTACTAATGTGATCTGAAGATGAATTTTTGCAAGCAGTTAGAATATTTGTCAAAGTTCACCACAAAAAAATTTCAGAATTTTTTAAATATTTTAAAAATGTTTTCCGATTTTACTGTTCATCCAAGCTCATTTGAGCTCAGGCTTAGAAAGGACTTTCCGGTCAGTTCTCACATATTCATAGAAACAGTGAGACAGTCATGCTGAAAAGTAGTCGTATTATGTGGTAAATGATTTCAGGAAACCTGTTAAGAATGTGTGATCTTTGTGTTGGCTTTCACCGGCTATATGCATCATAGAGCTTCTGATCTGCATCAAGTTCGGACACGGTGAGTGCAGCTCCAGTTTCTAGGTGCTCGCTAGGTTTTGCCTCCTAGCATGCTGCTGACAATGTCACTGGCTTCTGAAACAGGCTCTTCCCATGCCGTCGTGGCTGATCATATTCTGGTCAAGGCCGCTTTTCTGACGAGGTTCCTTTTTCTGTGGACATAGAAAATTTACCGAACAATAATAAGAAAAAGGTTGTGATTGCGCGACCATAGCCATTGTTTATTGGGGCCACACCATTCTTTTGTCCTCCAATTCAATATTGCCATGTAAATATCCATTCAAATTCTGTACATGTAGCAGTAGCCATTGATCCGTTAGAAGTTTACTAGCAAAAATGCCCGTACATTGCAACGGGAGAAACAAATCCTTTTACACGTCCCTACTGACCCATCTGCATTACCACTTCTTCCCTTCGCCATCATTGTTGATGGTGGTCTTGTTGTGCGAATATTCATAACGAACATAATCAATCCCAAGGCGATGAGCTTGATCATCATACTCGAGCATGCTGTTTTGAGAGCCCCTTCCGGTGCCGACTTGTAATTTTGCGGACTTGTAATGATGGTGAGTTATTTTGTCAACTAAACTTGGTGCATGCACCATCACCACACCCATGCTCCCTAGCACAATGCATGTGCTTTTGCAACGGAGAAAACACCGGTTCATATACAATTGGTCTGGTCAAGGAACTGTCCCGCTAGATAGTTAACATCAAATTTAGGGATAATGGGGTCTAACATTAAATGTAAGTTTATGAATAAGTTCAGGTTCAGACATTTCATGAAGCATCTGAAAGAAATCTAGCAAGTGTGAATTAATTGTCTTAAAATAATTTTGTAACTGACTAAACATATGTTTACGATATCAAAACAAAATATGGAACATCGTTTGAATAAATTTTCATTCAGAGTACAAATTTTAGAATAAATATTAGGTAAATCTTTTTAACTTTATAGTTGATCTCCAGTCAGTTGAATGACACATTTTCTGCATGAATATGAATAAACATGGTTATGATATCAAAAGAAAAATAGCAAATCAAAAAAATAGAGAATCTTTTTAATTCACGTAAAATATTAGGTAAATCAATATTGCCATGTAAATATCCATTCAAATTCTGTACATGTAGCAGTAGCCATTGATCCGTTAGAAGTTTATTATGTTGATCCACCACCAAAATTAAGCCCCCTTCCTTCCATTCGTGTACCCCTGCCAATCGACTCTGAAACTCTGAAATTCATTTGGTGCAACCTACGTCTTTTTTATTCTCATCGAGTTTGGATTGCTCGCTCTTCCATATATTTTATTCACAACTTTTTGTGATTTTTTTCTTCAATGTCGATCAAATCACTTATACCCATGAATATTTTAGTCATATTATTCATTAGCTTGCATTTTTAGTGTACTATTATTCAGTAGCTAGCTGTGATTGTGGCGCGGCTTTGTCTTTTTCTTTTGAGTAACTGGGCGCGGCTTTGTCTTGAGCTCCGAGAAGCAGCAACCGCTCTCCTCAAGCAAGGGCAGCGAGTAGTTGGCCGGCCTACTACAGGCCTTTGTTTTACAGTTTTTTCTTTTCTCGTTTCTTAGTGCTTATGTTTATATATACATATTCACCGCGTATTATCATTTTTTGGGGGGAATGTAATTTTTTGTTCTCGTGGCTTTAAAAAATGTTCATACATTAAAAAAAGTTTCTGCATTCAAAGAATGGTCAAGCGTTTAAAAAATGTTTATGCAGTGTAAAACAATTTGTTTGCACAAGTTTAAAGATTTTTTGCACCATTCAAAAAAATTTCATCGTGTATAAAAAATATGTACAACGTGTATTTGAAAAAAAGTTCAACATGTATTTGAAAAAAAGGTTCATCCTATATTTTAAAAGATCATCCTTATTTCCGAAAGAAGTTAATATTGAGTGTCACTTCTTATTAAAATTTATAATGATATTACAAGTTACAAAGATCAAATATCAACATAATGATTATCTAGGGCGATGACTAGTATTCGATTACTGAAGAAGACACCGTAAATTGTAATGTTATGACGTTGTGGGAGACTGGGAGTAGACTCGCCCGCAAAAAAAAAGACAAAAAAAAAAGACCAGAACTGGGAGTAGAGTCGCCTATGTAGAATGGTATATCAACTACTGTCACGGTTGCTTTCACCTGTACCGTGAGCTGCCTTGAGCGCGTATCCCAGTCTTGTCCATCTTTTTTTTTCGAAAAGTGGGAATTCCCCGGCCTCTGCATCAGAAAGATGCATACGGCCATCTTATTAACAAAAAAAAAGCAGTGCCAACATGGTTTCAAGGTCTCCAAAAGTAATAAAAAGCAAAGAAAGCTTACACAGAGCCAAAAAGGGCTAGAAACATCCACTAGCCAAGAGAAGACGCCACAACCGGCTGGCTAAAACTAGGTAGGTAAACTACATGCCTATCCTATTACATGACCGCCATCCAAACCGGTTGAAGATATCCCGAGCTACCATTTCCCATCGGAAAGATCCAGTAACCAAATGCTCCCTGGCCTCCGTCTGGGTGAGTAGCGACCAGGTACGGATCAGAGCCGTAGTTCGGAATAAAACCTGCAAATAATGGATACATGATATTCTGTTAAAAACCAAATCATTTCTGCAAGTCCAGATAGTCCACATCAAAGCACAAACTCCAACCCGAATGTGTCTCGCTAAGTTAGGCTCAATCCCATTAAGCCATGTCCCAAATAACGCGTTAACAAAATTCGATGGTTTGATATTAAAAGTAATGTGGACTGTCTGCCAAAGTACTTTGGCCAACGGGCAATCAAAGAAGAGGTGTTTGATTGTCTCATCCCGATCACAGAAATTACACCTAGTAGGTCCTGTCCAATTACGCTTTATCAAGTTGTCCTTGGTTAAAATAACTTGTTTATGGACAAACCACATAAACACTTTTATTTTCAAAGGAACTTTGACCGCCCAAACATGCTTAGAGGTAGGAATGGAGTTCAAATTAATAACATCAATATACATTGATTTAACAGTGAATACTCCAGACTTAGTCAATTTCCAGCGTAATTTATCGGGTTTGTTGAGATAGTTGGACCTCCATCAGTCTCCTAACTAAACGGAGCCAGTCTTCCCAACGATTGCCCGCTAGCGTCCGTCGAAACTGAATATTAAGGGGGATAGATTGAAATACCGAAGCAACGAACACTTCACGTCGTTGAACAATACGGTATAAAGATGGATATTGGATGGCCAAAGGTGTCTCGCCGAGCCAAGTATCCTCCCAGAAACGTGTACTAGAGCCGTTTCCAATAACAAACTTCATCCTATTAAAGAAAGATTGTTTGACTTTCATCAGACCTTTCCAGAAAGGTGAATCAGTCGGCCTGACTGTAACCTGGGACAAAGTTTTTGTCTGGAGATACTTGGCACGAAGGATTTGAGCCCACATGGCATCATTCTCCGTTGAGAGCTTCCACAGCCACTTGCTAAGAAGGCATCTATTCTTAACTTCTAGATTCTCAATACCGAGACCCCCTTGGTCTTTCGGTCTACAGATGATATCCCATTTAGCAAGTCGATATTTTCGTTTAAGCTCATCACCCTGCCAAAAGAAACGCGATCGATAGAAGTCCAGTCTCTTCCTAACACCAACTGGGACCTCAAAGAACGATAGGAGAAACATAGGCATACTCGTGAGCACCGAATTAATCAGGATTAATCGGCCTCCTATGACATGAGCTTACCCTTCCAACAACTCAGTTTCTTCTCAAATCGGTCCTCGATGCACTTCCACTCTTTGTTTGTCAGTCTTGTCCATCTGAACTGGCTTTTTTTCCCTCTCATCTTCCTTCCCTCTCAGATTGTACGCTACTTGGCACCATCAGAAATCTTCTCTTCTTTCCAGTGATACATGTGGTAAGCAATCCAAATTACTCAAAAAAAAAATTCTTCTCTTCTTTCCAGAATCTTTTTGTCATTGATTTTGTTTGTCGCTCGCTAGGTTTTATTAGTCGGAATATAACAAAGTTGATCTAGTTTTGGAGGCCTTGTCGAGAAGAAAACTGGATAGTGCAAAGGTGCCCCAAATCAGATTAACAAACTAAAAGTAAATAATTTAGTCATTTATTTCGGGCGACAGCAGCATTGATCTTGTCTCTTAACTGTTAGAAAATGATATATGCATGCAAGTTGCGTGCATAGATGGACGACTAGTACTGTATGGTGATTGAAGGGGACATTGCAAATTGTAATGTTGTGACCCTGTGGAAGACTAGGGAGTAGACTCGCCAAAAAAGAAAGAAAGAATGGTATACCAACTTTTCTCACGACAGTTGCTTTCACCTGTCTCATGGCCTGCTTTTTGGTCTCACATTGTATTGTACGCTGTGCTCCACATGGGGGGTGATATTCTGGGTCTCTTTCAACTTCTTCCGTTCACAGCCGGGCATCGAGAAGGCTACAGAGTGTCTATTCATGGCGTTATGTTATTATCAGACGAGGAGAGCGCATCTCTTTGGCCAAAGAATCGTCGCAAGGTTTATTCACAGCGACACATGCTCCCCTTTATTTCAATGTCGAACTTTCTCCTCTACGGAGAAGTTTCTATGAAATAGATGTGTTTATTATCATCGTCAGCTAGCCACTGGATGGATGGAGGAGAGGAGAGGAGAGGAGAGGATGCCTCCAACGACTAGAGATCAACGGTAAGCGCTAGTGGACACCCGTCTATTTGTCATAACCGGGCTTGGTTTGTGACAATGACATAGCGCGTAGGAGGATGAACGCGGCCCAATTGCTACAAGGTGGGCCAGGCCGACGGGAAGGCGACGACTGGGAGTCCTTCTATAGTAATAATCATACAAGGACGCATCATCGCCTTGGAGTACAAATCATGTATTTTACGTAAATGTAAATTGTAAACCGATTCGAGCCCATGTAATCCTACCTTGCGTCCACCTATCTATATAAGGCAAGATAGGGCCCTCCCGATAATCACCATAAACTCTAAAAGGGCAGGAAGTAGAGTATTTCCTCATCTCAAGGATATGAACTTCGTCTCGAGGGCCTGGACTTGGAAAAATCATTATCTCCTGTACACTCATCTAGATTCTCTATATGTATGCTGCCCCATAATTTTTATTGTTGGTAAATTACACTAACAGTTCGGGGGTCATGATTTTGGAATGTTCATGAAATGAAAATATTTCTATGGCATTGTTGTCACAAAATTTTCAATGGCATCACCCATAAAAAAAGTCTATGTAAATTCTAAAGAAATCTATATGTATGTGTGATACGTCTTCAACGTATCTATAATTTTTTGATTGTTCCATGCTATTATATTATCCATCTTGGATGTTTATTGGGCTTTACTATGCACTTTTATATTATTTTTGGGACTAACTTATTAACCCAGAGCCCAGTGCCAGTTCCTGTTTTTTCCCTTGTTTCAGTGTTTCGAAGAAAAGGAATATCAAACGGAGTCGAAACGGAATGAAACCTTCTGGAGAAGTTATTTTTGGAAGGAAAGCAACCCGGAGACTTGGAGTCCACGTCAAGGAAGCAACGAGGGAGGCACGAGGCAGGGGGGCGCGCCCTCCACCCTCGTGGGCCCCTCGTGGCTCCCTTGACGTACTTCTTCCTCCTATATATACCCATATACCCTAAAACGATCGGGGAACAGAAGAGATCGGGAGTTTCGCCGCCGCAAGCCTCTGTAGCCAGCAACAACCAATCGGGACCCTGTTCCGGCACCCTGCCGGAGGGGGGATCCCTCACCGGTGGCCATCTTGATCATGCCGGCGCTCTCCATGACGAGGAGGGAGTAGTTCACCCTCGGGGCTGAGGGTATGTACCAGTAGCTATGTGTTTGATCTCTCTCTCTCTCTCTCTCTCTCTCTCTCTCTCGTGTTCTTGAGGTGATACGATCTTGATGTATCGCGAGCTTTGCTATTATAGTTGGGTCTTATGATGTTTCTCCCCCTCTACTCTCTTGTAATGGATTGAGTTTTCCCTTTGAAGTTATCTTATCGGATTGAGTCTTTTAATGATTTGAGAATACTTGATGTATGTCTTTGCGTGGGATACCCGTGGTGACAATGGGGTATTCTATTGATCCACTTGATGTATGTTTTGGTGATCAACTTATGGGTTCCGCCCATGAACCTATGCATAGGGGTTGGCACGCGTTTTCGTCTTGATTCTCTGGTAGAAACTTCGGGGCACTCTTTGAGGTTCTATGTGTTGGTTGAATAGATGAATCTGAGATTGTGTGATGCATATCGTATAATCATACGCACGGATACTTGAGGTGACATTGGAGTATCTATGTGACATTAGGGTTTTGGTTGATGTGTGTCTTAAGGTGTTATTTTACTACGAACTCTAGGGCTGTTTGTGACACTTGTAGGAATAGCCCAATGGATTGATCGGAAAGAATAACTTTGAGGTGGTTTCGTACCCTACCATAATCTCTTCGTTTGTTCTCCGCTATTAGTGACTTTGGAGTGACTCTTTGTTGCATGTTGAGGGATAGTTATATGATCCAATTATGTTATTATTGTTGAGAGAACTTGCACTAGTGAAAGTATGAACCCTAGGGCTTGTTTCCTAGCATTGCAATACCGTTTGTGCTCACTTTTATCATTAGTTACCTTGTTGTTTCTATTTTTTCAGATTACAAAAACCTATATCTAACATCCATATTGCACTTGTATCACTATCTCTTCGCCGAACTAGTGCACCTATACAATTTACCATTGTATTGGGTGTGTTGGGGACACAAGAGACTCTTTGTTATTTGGTTGCAGGGTTATTTGAGAGAGACCATCTTCATCCTACGCCTCCCACGGATTGATAAACCTTAGGTCATCCACTTGAGGGAAATTTGCTACTGTCTTACAAACCTCTGCACTTGGAGGCCCATCAACGTCTACAAGAAGAAGGTTGCGTAGTAGACATCAAGCTCTTTTCTGGCGCCGTTGCCGGGGAGGCTAGGTAAGCGGCACTCACACCCCGTCAACTAAGCTCTTTTCTGGCGCCGTTGCCGGGGAGGTGAGTGCTTGAAGGTATATCTTTAGATCTTGCAATCGAATCTTTTTGTTTCTTGTTTTAGCACTAGTTTAGTTTATAAAAGAAAATTACAAAAAAATGGAATTGAGTTTGTCTCATACACTTCATCTTTTTAATATCTTTCGTGAAAATGATGGAAAGGAAAATTGTGCTCAAGTGCTAGAAGAAGAATGCATTAGAATGTTTGGCACTAAATATATATATGATGAGCATGATTGCAATGTTGTTAGTATGAATTCCTTGAATATCCATGATGCTAATGATATGCAAAGCCACAAGCTTGGGGAAGCTATGTTTGATGAAGATGATATTTTTTGTCCCCCAAGCTTTGTTGAGCAAATTTACTATGATGAAAGCATGCCCCCTATCTATGATGATTATTGTGATGACACGTATGCTTTGAAGAATAATGATAACCATGAAACTTGTCATCTTGATCTTAATTTTCAATCATATGATAGTTATTTTGTTGAGTTTGCTCCCACTACTATTCATGAGAATAAATTTGCTTATGTGGAGAGTAGTAAAATTTCTATGCTTGTAGATCATGAAAATAATGCTTTAGGTGCTGGTTATATTGTTAAATTCATTCATGATGCTACTGAAAATTATTATGAGGGAGGAATATATGCTTGTAGGAATTGCAACATTATCAAGTTTCCTCTCTATGTGCTTAAAATCTTGAAGTTATGCTTGTTTTGCCTTCCTATGCTAGTTGATTATTATTCCCATAAGTTGTTTGCTCACAAAATTCCTATGCATTGGAAGTGGGTTAGACTTAAATGTGCTAGTCATATTCTTCATGATGCTCTCTTTATGTTTCAATTCCTATCTTTTATGTGAGCATCATTGAAATCATAATGCCTAGCTAGAGGCGTTAAATGTTAGCGCTTGTTGGGAGGCAACCCAACTTTATTTTAGTTTCTTGCTTTTTGGTTATGTTTAGTAATAAATAATCCATATCGCTACTGTTTAGATGTGGTTTTATGTTTTAATTAGTGTTTGTGCCAAGTAGAACCTTTGGGAAGACTTGGGTGAAGTCTTTTTGATCATGCTGTAAAAAACAGAAACTTTAGCGCTCACGAGATTAGCTAAAACTTTTTACTGTAGAGTGCTATTTAGTTGATTCTTTTTGCATATGATTACTAGACAAATTCCTCAGGTCCACCAATTTAGTTTAGAATTTTTGGAGTTCCATAAGTTTGCGTTAGTTACAGATTACTACAGACTGTTCTGTTTTTGACAGATTCTGTTTTTCATGTGTTGTTTGCTTATTTTGATGAATCTATGGCTAGTAAAATAGTTTATAAACCATATAGAAGTTGGAATACAGTAGGTTTAACACCAATATAAATAAATAATGAGTTCAATACAGTACCTTGAAGTGGTGTTTTGTTTTCTTTCGCTAACGGAGCTTACGAGTTTTCTGTTAAGTTTTGTGTTGTGAAGTTTTCAAGTTTTGGGTAAAGATTCGATGGACTACGGAATAAGGAGTGGCAAGAGCCTAAGCTTGGGGATTCCCAAGGCACCCCAAGGTAATATTCAAGGATAACCAAGAGCCTAAGCTTGGGGATGCCCCGAAGGCATCCCCTCTTTCGTCTTCGTTCATCGGTAACTTTACTTGGAGCTATATTTTTATTCACCACATGATATGTGTTTTGCTTGGAGCATCATGTAATTTTATTTTATTTTGCTTGCTGTTTGAATAAAATACCAAGATCTGAAATTCTTAAATGTTAGAGAGTCTTCACATAGTTGCATAATTATTCGACTACTCATTGATCTTCACTTATATCTTTCGAAGTAGTTTGTTGTTTGCTCTAGTGCTTCACTTATATCTTTTAGAGCATGGTGGTAGTTTTATTTTAAAGAAATAGATGAACTCTCATACTTCACTTATATTATTTTGAGAGTCTTTAGAACAGCATGGTAGTTTGCTTTGGTTATGAAACTAGTCCTAATATGATGGGCATCCAAGATGGATATAATAAAAACTTTCATATAAAGTGCATTAAATACTAAGAGAAGTTTGATACTTGATGATTGTTTTGAGATATGAAGATGGTGATATTAGAGTCATGCTAGTGGAGTAGTTGTGAATTTGAGAGATACTTGTGTTAAAGTTTGTGATTCCCGTAGCATGCACGTGTATGGTGAACCGTTATGTGATGAAGTTGGAGCATGATTTATTTATTGATTGTCCTCCTTATGAGTGGCGGTTGGGGACGAGAGATGGTCTTTCCCTACCAATCTATCCCCCTAGGAGCATGTGCGTAGTACTTCGTTTCGATAACTAATAGATTTTTGCAATAAGTATGTGAGTTCTTTATGACTAATGTTGAGTCCATGGATTATACGCACTCTCACCCTTCCACCATTGCTAGCCTCTCTAATACCGCACACTTTTCGCCGGTATCATACACCCACCATAAACCTTCCTCAAAACAGCCACCATACCTACCTATCATGGCATTTCCATAGCCATTTCGAGATATATTGCCATGCAACTTACCACTGTTCAGTTTTCTATGACACGCTCCATCATTGTCATATTGCTTTGCATGATCATGTAGTTGACATTGTATTTGTGGCAAAGCCACCGTTCATAATTCTTTCATACATGTCACTCATGAGTCATTGCACATCCCGGTACACCACCGGAGGCATTCATATAGAGTCATATTTTGTTGTAAGTATCGAGTTGTAAGTAAATAAAAGTGTGATGATCTTCATTATTAGACCATTGTCCCAGTGAGGAAAGGATGATGGAGACTATGATTCCCCCACAAGTCGGGATGAGACTCCGGACGAAAAAAAGGAGAGAAAAAGAGACCAAAAAAAAGAGAAGGCCAAAAAAACAAAAAAATGAGAGAAAAAGAGAGAAGGGGCAATGCTACTATCCTTTTACCACACTTGTGCTTCAAAGTAGCACCATGATCTTCATGATAGAGAATCTCCTATGTTGTCACTTCCATATACTAGTGGGAATTTTTCATTATAGAACTTGGCTTGTATATTCCAGTGATGGGCTTCCTCAAAATGCCCTAGGTCTTCGTGAGCAAGTTGGATGCACACCCACTTAGTTTCTTTTGTTTAGCTTTCATATACTTATAGCTCTAGTGCATCCGTTGCATGGCAATCCCTACTCACTCACATTTATATCTATTGATGGGCATCTCCATAGCCCGTTGATACACCTAGTTGATGTGAGACTATGTTCTCCTCTTTTGTCTTCTCCACAACCACCATTCTGTTCCACCTATAGTGCTATGTCCATGGCTCACGCTCATGTATTGCATGAAGATTAAAAAAGTTTGAAGAACATCAAAAGTATGAAACAATTACTTGGCTTGTCATCGAGGTTGTGCATGATTTAAATATTTTGTGTGATGAAGATAGAGCATAGCCAGACTATATGATTTTGTAGGGATAGCTTTCTTTGGCCATGTTATTTTGAGAAGACATGATTGCTTAGTTAGTATGCTTGAAGTATTATTATTTTTATGTCAATATTAAACTTTTGTCTTGAATCTTATGGATCTGAATATTCTTGCCACAATAAAGAGAATTACATGGATAAATATGTTAGGTAGCATTCCACATCAAAAATTCTGTTTCTATCATTTACCTACTCGAGGACGAGCAGGAATTAAGCTTGGGGATGCTTGATACGTCTCCAACGTATCTATAATTTTTGATTGTTCATGCTATTATATTATCCATCTTGGATGTTTATTGGGCTTTACTATGCACTTTTATATTATTTTTGGGACTAACCTATTAACCCAGAGCCTAGTGCCAGTTCATGTTTTTTCCCTTGTTTCAGTGTTTCGAAGAAAAGGAATATCAGACGGAGTCGAAACGGAATGAAACCTTCTGGAGAAGTTATTTTTGAAAGGAAAGCAACCCGGGAGACTCGGAGTCCACGTCAAGGAAGCAACGAGGGAGGCACGAGGCAGGGGGCGCGCCCACCCCCCCTGGGCGTGCCCTCCACCCTCGTGGGCCCCTTGTGGCTCCCCTGACGTACTTCTTCCTCCTATATATACCCATATACCCTAAAACGATCGGGGAACAGAAGAGATCGGGAGTTCCGCTGCTACAAGCCTCTGTAGCCACCAAAAACCAATCGGGACCCTGTTCCGGCACCCTGCCGAAGGGGGGATCCCTCACCGGTGGCCATCTTGATCATGCCGGCGCTCTCCATGATGAGGAGGGAGTAGTTCACCCTCGGGGCTGAGGGTATGTACCAGTAGCTATGTGTTTGATCTCTCTCTCTCTCTCGTGTTCTTGAGGTGATACGATCTTGATGTATCGCGAGCTTTGCTATTATAGTTGGATCTTATGATGTTTCTCCCCCTCTACTCTCTTGTAATGGATTGAGTTTTCCCTTTGAAGTTATCTTATCAGATTGAGTCTTTTAATGATTTGAGAACACTTGATGTATGTCTTGCGTGGGATACCCGTGGTGACAATGGGGTATTCTATTGATCCACTTGATGTATGTTTTGGTGATCAACTTATGGGTTCCGCCCATGAACCTATGCATAGGGGTTGGCACACGTTTTCGTCTTGATTCTCTGGTAGAAACTTTGGGGCACTCTTTGAGGTTCTATGTGTTGGTTGAATAGATGAATCTGAGATTGTGTGATGCATATCGTATAATCATACGCACGGATACTTGAGGTGACATTGGAGTATCTATGTGACATTAGGGTTTTGGTTGATGTGTGTCTTAAGGTGTTATTTTACTACGAACTCTAGGGCTGTTTGTGACACTTGTAGGAATAGCCCAATGGATTGATTGGAAAGAATAACTTTGAGGTGGTTTCGTACCCTACCATAATCTCTTTGTTTGTTCTCTGCTATTAGTGACTTTGGAGTGACTCTTTGTTGCATGTTGAGGGATAGTTATATGATCCAATTATGTTATTATTGTTGAGAGAACTTGCACTAGTGAAAGTATGAACCCTAGGCCTTGTTTCCTAGCATTGGAATACCGTTTGTGCTCACTTCTATCTTTAGTTACCTTGCTGTTTTTATATTTTCAGATTACAAAAACCTATATCTACCATCCATATTGCACTTGTATCACTATCTCTTCGCCGAACTAGTGCACCTATACAATTTACCATTGTATTGGGTGTGTTGGGGACACAAGAGACTCTTTGTTATTTGGTTGCAGGGTTGTTTGAGAGAGATCATCTTCATCCTACGCCTCCCACGGATTGATAAACCTTAGGTCATCCACTTGAGGGAGATTTTCTACTGTCCTACAAACCTCTGCACTTGAAGGCCCAACAATGTCTACAAGAAGAAGGTTGCGTAGTAGACATCAATGTGCTCTTGGATGAAGTATATATTTGGAAGTTTTCAACAAACAATATGTGTGTTACACAACGAAAAAGGCTACAAGACCAGATGAAAAAACAACATCGACACATAAATATATTTTTGTCTATCATGCAAATTGTAGTTTCAGCCACAACATACATATTGATTCATGCCAAAACGTACACCCCTTTTTTGCAAAAAAGTTTGAGTTTTTTTAAACGAAAAAACAAATATTTGGCTAAATCTTGACCTTGAGATTTTTTTATATAGATGCAGGAGAGCTGCGTATTTTGATTGATTAGAAGAAGCGGTAAAGAAACCGAGGCTCGGTTAATTAAGGGAAACTGAGCTAAAACCTTTATGAAGAGCACACCACACCTAGACTCAGGCGCAACAGGACATACAGGAAACGCCAAAAGGCCAAAAAAGACCTCCATGAGCATGTAAGATGACATCACCGTCGCCGGAAAGAAACGACATGTCCCACAAAAGAGGAGTGAACATGTGCCTCTCCGATTTCGAGAGGGCGCCCAACCCAACTCGCATGGCGCTGCAAGCATGTCGTGTGCACTCCAAGTGCCCACCACCATCGCCTCCGACGGACATGCCACCGAGGGGAGCTCCTGCCGCACTCCTGCTGACCAACGACCGGTTCCAGACAGATGTACCACCAACGGCTCCAAGCACACCAGAACGCTGCCCGCTTCAGATCCACCTCACCACCACTACCAAGTGCTCCCGACATCCGACTTGACTCCAAGGCAATGCTTCCAACAAAGTAATGACACCAATGGTGCCACCATTACACACGGTTTTCACCAGAAGACAAGAACTCAAAGCAGGGAAAGGTGTCAGATCCCCTCGATGGCGCCTCCAACAAGGCAAAATCACACCTGAAGGCATCATTCGCCACCAGCCCAAACCGAAGTCGAGCATGACTTTCGTCGGGGAGTCGAGCACCTATGCCGGAGATGGCATCTCCAACACACCACCACCAAACAGAGGCAGCAGACGCCACCTGCTACACTGCCCAAGATCCAGCCGAAGCGCCACCGGCGCACAAGCCAGAGCAACCCCAAGGCCGTGCCCCGACCATGCCACCGCGGAACACCATCCCGACAAGGAGCCACCATGCAACCCGACTGCAGACAGTCGCCGCCCGACCCACCTCTGGGCTTTCGGCCACCAAATTTCGGATCCAGCCGGTCGCCGCCCGCGCCCCCAGCAACACCGCCAGCCATCGATCTGGACCACATCCAAATCCACCATGCCCGCAGCACTGACGACGTCCCAGCATCACACCGGAGGAGAGAAGCAGGGCCGCCGGCAATATTGTTCCTTTTTATGATGCAATGCTACGTCTGATATCTTCTATCGTCCCTATAAATTTTATGTTTATCTAAATATTATACTAAACTTATTTGTACAATTGAATACGGTGTTGCTAAGGGTCTTGTAGCTTATAGAGGCTAATATCCCATTTGGTCAACATAGTTAGACTTCTTGTACGTACTAAAGTTTACTATATCAATTTTGTACTAAATTTTACCTTGTTTTACTAAATTATCTTGTTACAGTTAGACTTCTTGTACGTACTAAAGTTTACTATATCAATTTTGTACTAAAATTTACCTTGTTTTACTAAATTATCTTGTTATTAATTTTTGCATTGTTATACTACTAAAATTTTCCTTGCTACTGTTGTACTAAAATTTAACCATTGAGTAGGTAGGAAGAATTACAATGGAGCAAAAATTGTGAGATACGAGAAGTTAACTCAAAATGCACGTAAGATGTGACCTTCACATAACTCACAAATCGTAGCGAGTACATAATTCATGATAGAACTGCACTAAGACATGACATCCAGATGTATAATTGTATGTAGTAGAGTGTACTTGATGCCTATATTGTTCCTTTTTAACTAGTTCACAAAAATTGGTTTGGTTTGAATCACATATGATGAAATTTAGTTATGTACCTTCATTTGATAAAGGCCACTTTATCAAAATTCAGCATTTGTTTTCATAGTTGTCGCTTGGATTTAGGAGGAGAATATAGTGGGTAGAAAAATGTTGACTATGTTTCTTTAAAATATGTCATCTGATGTACATGTTGATCCCCAAAAAGATTGTTATGTTTGACATAGTTAATGTTGGTCCTGATTTCTCTATAGTAAGTTACTCATCTCATTTATTTATTTTTGTAGATTGCCAAGATAAACAGGATGATGCATGGCTCGTATGTTGATTGGAAGGATGAGAATGGGGCTACTACTAGATAATTATAATGTAATTTTCAAGACAACGTTTCAAATATTATAGTTGATTACAAGGTCGAGAATTCGGCTAGTACTACATAGTTTCACATCTTGTAATCTCTGGATCGTGTTCTTTGTGATCCAACATATTTGATTCAATATATGAGACCCTCCTGTTCATTATATTGTGGCTCTCTACACTATCGATATTGACCTAATAATATCGGATAGCTATCTATAAAATATCATCAATTATTCAAGCTATATATGTAGGGAAGGCTCTAGTAGTTGCCATGATATGTCATTGCCCATGGTAGCCCCAATGCTTATGATGTGTTGTTAGGCTCTAACTCTATATGTTGCTACCTTACAACGCTTCTACATGTCATTTACCAACGCATGCATATACGTTGTTGTAGACCCTAGCAACGCCACCTATGGCAACACATAGTAATCCGTTGGTGTAGACCTTAACAACGCATATATGGACATACGACAACACATCGATGGGTTGCTAAAGGGGGGTTCCTATTGTAGCTCGGCGGTCAGCGGGTTGGCATTTGGCGGACATCCAGTCTTGTTGGTAGCGAGCCACATGAAGGGTACTCCGGATGCCCGGTTGTCAACCATGTGCCTTCTGCCTCATTACAGATGGACGGGGGCAAGCACCAATGAGGTTCGTAGAGCCGACAGTTGGCCTTCTCCACATAGCCTATGAGAGTCTTGCCCCGCAGTGGTAGGCTATTGATCATGGCGAAGTCCTCGAGCATCACCATCATCTCCCCATAAGGGAGATGGAAAGTGTGCGTCTCCGGCCGCCTATGGTCAAGAAGGGTTGTGAGAGCTGAGTGGTTGATCATCAGCGGCACACAATTGAACAGGAGCACAAATGACAGCAACCCGACTGTCTGGAAGTATGTCTTGTACCACACGTAGTACTCCATCTTGTAGGCCTTCGTGTGAACCCTCATACGCACTGGATCCAACATCTGCCAACATTTTGATCAAAATAATCAATGACTTTTCTTCTGCAAAGAACAGAAAAAAGTTGCATGCATTTGATCATGTGCATCACAACGTACCTCTCCATTCTCAATAAAGCATGCACGATGGCCCTTGTCGAAGGAACGGTCGAGCATAGTGTACCAACGGCCGTTGTCATCTTGAAGAGCCCCACTCATAACAATTGCCAATTCAAATAAATTGTTTGCCAAGACAAATTGAAAAAAATATATGCATCTATCCACAACTAACCAACTATCCACTATGAATTTGACACAAAAATGAATTTTGACTTATCAATATTGATCAACTTAACAACATTACTGAACCAACAACCATCCATCCATATGCATTCATCAATATGAATCTATCTATCCACAACATTGAAAAATAAAGAAAATATGTATGTGAATCAACATAAAATAAACATCTATGCAATATGAATCAAACATCCATCCATATCCAATATAAATTAACACAAAGTATCCAATATCCAATTTTAATCAACACAAAATAAACATGTGTGCAATATGATCAACTTATTCAATATGAATGAATCCATATCCAATATTAATCAACCATCCATTTATATCCAACCATGCATCCGTATGAATCAAACAATCCATCCACATCCAACCATCTAACTACTAACCTACTCATCAATCAGTCAACAAAAATTGATGAAACTACATGAACTAGGGTACACCTATTTACGAATAATGCATAAAAAATACAAGATTTCTACAAAAACTAATCAGAGGGATAGCAAGAGGTTACCCCCCTTGTCGTGGAGGCATCTTGATCTACAAAAAGTGGTGTAGAATTGAAGGAGAAGGGTGTGGAGGGGAGGAGAGAGGGTCGTCACTGTTATTCTACGAGGTAGGAGCAGGAGATGGGGGTGGCTTGGTGGGTGGGCCCTGCCAGCAGTCCCCCTCCTCCTTTACCTGTTATGTATCCTACCGCCAGGGTCGATGTCGGTAGGGTATTACAGCCTACCGCCAGTGGCCCTGTCGGTAGGGTAGTAGTCCACGTCAGCTATAGGACGACTCTGTTTGCTCTGCCATCACCCCCTACCGCCAGACCCCCTGGTGGTATGCAGTTGTACTCTACTGTGATCAGCCCTGGTGGTAGGAAAAGAGTCATATTTGGAACAAAATTGAAACATGGGCTAGATCGTGCTTAACTTTTTTAAAAAGGGTCAAAACAGTGATTTCGGCCCACGGGGGCATTTGCTCAAAAAAAATCAGATCAGATCGATGACGAACAAAACCCGAGTGGTCCTGAGGTATGAAAGTAACTGTAAGAATAATCAATACACTCTTGAAATAGGCTTTCACCCCGCTTGATAAATATAGCAACCACCACGTCCATACAAGTTGTTCAAGTGCAGGAAATTAAAAAAGAGTTCTGTTGGGCAATAACACAAACACACTCAAAAGCAAAAGAAAAGGTGATACATGACTCCTTAGAGTCAGGAGATCAATGACTAGGGGGTGAAGCGCGAGGGAGGCCTACCACCATAAGATCATCAATCATGTTGTCTAGCTGGTCCTTGTCCTACTGCCTACATAGCGGGTGGCACTGCTGCAAAACAGAAAAAAATACAAAGTCAGAAGCACATCTCAAAAAGACTCCCTCGATAACCATCTTGTTACATATAGTCCATAGGGTTTGGATAATTGCCGCGAACACTAACCAGTAGAGGCACCTCATCCTACCGGTACAATCAACCAGAGCATCCAAGAACTCGCCCAGGTCCGGGCCCTGCCACTCAGGTCAAGAAGGCAGCAGGAGAAGAGAAGAAAATATGAGCCCCGGACTCGGAAACATTGCAAAGAAGACAAAGTCCATCGCACGCCCCATGCCGTTTCGCCACCTCCATACCTGAGTAGAGGCGGTCACGGGGGAGATGCCAAAAAAATATTTCTATCTTCGGAGGCTGCGAAGATTTTCACAAGTGGACGGTACACGCAAGGGTTGGTGCTGGCAAAGGGCACAGTATGCTGACCCGACATAGAAAAGCCCAGAGATGGTGAGGTGTCATGACACAACATTCAAGGACCCTGGTAGCAATGGTGGAAGAATGACCCGCAGCTCAATCCAAGCTAAGTTTCCATGGGGCCAAGTGTTTGTTGGAACAAGATGTTTCAATTCCCATTGTTGGCCGCTAAGAAAACCAAAAGCATCGGATATGAGAAAATCCCAAAAGGGACAAAAATGCGCGCGATGAGTTCCGATCGAGCCACAGGTCAAGCCAGAAGAGGGTACCCTCTCCATCACCTATGAAGACACTGATACCCAAGTGCTGCCCATTCTTGATCGACTGGAGAAATTTCTAGAACTAGGACCCCTCCCACCGATCACAGGCTAGGAGAGGGAGAACCTGCAGGTATTTGGATTTTATATGCTGAAGTCAAAGGCTCCCCTGATCCCTAAGGATGCGCCACACCCACCTCAGTATAAGGGCCACATTCATACGCCAAGACACCGCTATACCTAGAACCCTTGGTCCTTAGGAAAGCAAACATCAACCCACTTCACTGTATGCCAAAGAAATTAGTGCGACAATAACGCCATAGAATATTTTTGTTCCACGAGCATCCCAAAATTATGACCCCAAACAGTCGGTGTAATTTACCAGCAATAGCAAATATGTGGCAGCACACACAAAGAGAATCTAGATGGTGCACATGAGACGAGGATTTTTCCAAGTCCAGGCCCTTGAGATGAAATTCATGCCATTGAGATGAGGTAATAGCCCACTTCCTGCCTTTTTAGATTGTATTGATGGTTGTTTTGTACGATAGCTAGAGTTTATGGTGATACCTATTCACGATGATGATGATGATGATGATGATGATCGGGAGGCCCCTATCTCGCGTTTTTCATTAGGAAAGTGTAGGAGTGGTGCCACTTATTAAGAAGAGGAGTACAAACAAGGTAGTAGCGTCGACGTCTATCGTTCAACGGCCTCCTCCTCCAACGGCGAGAGAGTAAATGGTGGATGTTAGATATTCTTAGTCCTTGGATCAAGGTATTCAAAAAGAGCAAGTTGTTCTTGGCGATCATTGGCTGCCTGCCAAAATAAGCGCGGCAACTCCTTGTCGAAGGCGCCATGCACTCCCTTCGGGAGGATATACAACAACATCATATAAATCGGGAGGCTAGAGAGGCAAGAGTCGATGAGCATGTACTTGCTTCTCTTGGAGATGAACCTCCCGTGCCACAGCTCCGCCTTTGCCTTGACCCACCCTACTAGCGGGTCAAAGTCTCGGATCAAGGTCCCAGTGTCATCGAGTGCCATCCATAGGTAGGTGATTGGGAAAGATGACAACTTACAATTAAGGTTGTCCGCAATTCAATGCTGCTCCTCGGGCGGGTGGCCCAGGACCATAACCTCATTTTTATCGAAGTTGATCTTGAGGTCCGACATGGAATCAAAGCAAAGTAAGATGAACTTAAGGTTGATAATATGAGGTTCTGAGCCCTCCACCATGATCATGGTGTCATCTACATAGTGGAGATGGGTCACCGGACCTCTAGGTACCCCACCTCGAGGGATAATATGCCCAACCACACTAGAGATGCGGCTATCCATCTTAGCCTTCTCTAAGATAGCTGATAGGGTGTCCACCGCAAGGTGAAAGAGGGGGAAAATGTGATCCTACGCCTAGTGAAGACCTAAATTACAGAACTATTTTCGCATTAATACTGATAGAAGTGATACCAGTGATGATGCTCTACATGATCCCACAAATCCAACAATCATTGCACCCACTCCCTCTAAGACATGGAGGACGAAGGACCAGTCCAAGAGGTCATATGCCTTTTGGAAGTCTGGCTTATGAAACATTAACCTCATGAATAATCTCATGAAGCAACAAAATCACATCATGTATATAGCACCCTTTAAGGAAGGTGAACTGGTAAGTATGCGTGAGGTGTTCCACCACCGAGGAAAATCGCGTTGCGCATACCTTGGCAAAGATCCATTGGAGGACGTTAATCACATTGATCAACCTAAGGTGTCGAATGTCCGTGAAACCCACTAATTTGGGAGGGTAATCACACTAAAATACATGTGAGACATGTCCAAAGTCCCACTATAGAATACCTAAAATATGGGCAGAATCACCCCCTAAAGATGCTCCTCGTACTTCTGGAATAAGGTGGCCAGAAGGCCATCCGAGCAGGGCACCGAACTAGCCTTCATCTCCATAATTGCCTGGCCAATCTCCTCGGGAAACAATGTGAAGGTGAGGTTGACATTCTTGTCAACTGAGACCATGGCCCCAACCGGTTAATGCAACCCTTAAGCGGGGTCCCGTCGTGAAGAGCTCCTTATAAAAGGAGTCAATGTGGGTGGAGATATCTTTGGCATCCTCCAAGAGAACCTCCTCTTCTCAGAGGCATGGGATGGAGCACTTCTGATGTCACCCATTCGTGATGGCATGGAAGTAGACATTGTTATCTTCCCCTTCGAGATCCAATTTTGGTAGTTCAACTCCCGCTAGAAAGTCTCCTCGTCCTTGTAGATCTCCATAAGGTGGCCACAAGAGTGTACAGCTGAAGCCAGTCCTCAGCGGTAAGATCAACCAAGTCAGATGTCACATCTAGCATCTGAATATAGCCTAGGAAAGTGCCCATGTGCTACCAAAGTTCATCCCTCACATTGGCACCACGAACACACATGAATTGGCGAAAAACTTTGGCACAATGGTGCCAAACATCCACCGCACCGAAGAAGTGTGGAAGAGAGGTGGCCGAGCTGGCCCACTTTAGATAGACCACTTGCACGAACCTAGGCTAAAGCAGCCATAAGTTCTCAAAGTGGAAATGGTTTGAACTAGGGAGCTGATCCTGCCCCGAAAAGAGAAGGGGGGGGTGGTTCGAGCCCATCCATGTAATCGTGTGTGGGGAGAGGGAAGGCAACCTCCGACTCAATGAACATGAGAACCCGATCTAGCACACTCCGGATCGGGTCCACCTGGTTATTAGTCTAGGTGTGCCGCGATCCCACATGCACGATCTCTCTCACGACCAAGTCAACAATGCAGTCGTTGAACTACCATATCAAAGGGAGGTCCATGTTGGCTGAGCTTTTGTCTTCATGGGAGTGAATCAGGTTGAAGTCCCCACCCGCCTCCACCGGGATGAGGCTCTGCTCCACCTTGGATTTCAGCTCATCCACGAACACTTCAGACCATCGGGGGTCCGCGAGGCCATAGACAATAATCACCTCCCAACTGAGTTTAGTCCGTTTATGGGTGAGGGATATGCTCACAAATAACTCCCCATGGTCCAAATCATCTACGTTAAAGGTATCCTCCTAGAGACCTAGGAGGATGCCACTCGAGTTGCTGGTGGCCAAGAGCCACTGCCATGCGAACTTGTGGCAACTAAGTCTCAACATCTCAGGAATAGAGAAATCCTAACAGATCATTTCCCGAATTACCATAATCTACATGTCCTCTTGACTGACATAATCAATCAACTGAAGTTGTCGGCCCTCTTGGCCAAAGACCCTTATGTTCCAACATAGAATCTTCATTGGGAAACAATTTTGGATAGTTCCCTTACGAGTGAATGTTTGGGCCCTACCAAGAGTCAAGGGCCAGGACATAGCCTTAGGAGGCTTCCCACGCTCCCCAACCCGGGGGTCTCATCGGAAGTCTCCTCCCTAGAGGTCGCAGGGGGGGAGACCACTGCTGGACCCATGCTCCAACTGCACGGGTCTTGCGGGCTCCAAGGGCCTCGGCCGCTACTGCTCCCCCTAAGCACGAGACATAACAAGGGCCCCCTTGTAAATCTCCTTAACTTTGATCATGATGATTTTTTTGGAAATATGCCCTAGAGGAAATAATAAATTGATTATTATTATATTTCCTTGTTCATGATAATCGTTTATTATCCATGCTAGAATTGTATTGATAGGAAACTCAGATACATGTGTGGATACATAGACAACACCATGTCCCTAGTAGCCTCTAGTTGACTAGCTCGTTGATCAATAGATGGTTACGGTTTCCTGACCATGGACATTGGATGTCGTTGATAACGGGATCACATCATTAGGAGAATGATGTGATGGACAAGACCCAATCCTAAGCATAGCACTAGATCGTGTAGTTCGTATGCTAAAGCTTTTCTAATGTCAAGTATCATTTCCTTAGACCATGAGATTGTGCAACTCCCGGATACCGTAGGAGTGCTTTGGGTGTGCCAAACGTCACAACATAACTGGGTGACTATAAAGGTACACTACGGGTATCTCCGAAAGTGTTTGTTGGGTTGGCACGAATCGAGACTGGGATTTGTCACTCCGTGTGACGGAGAGGTATCTCTGGGCCCACTCGGTAGGACATCATCATAATGTGCACAATGTGATCAAGGAGTTGATCACGGGATGATGTGTTACAGAACGAGTAAAGAGACTTGCCGGTAACGAGATTGAACAAGGTATCGGGATACCGACGATCGAATCTCGGGCAAGTATCGTACCGCTAGACAAAGGGAATTGTATACGGGATTGATTAAGTCCTTGAAATCGTGGTTCATCCAATGAGATCATCGTGGAACATGTGGGAGCCAACATGGGTATCCAGATCCCGCTGTTGGTTATTGACCGGAGAACGTCTCGGTCATGTCTGCATGTCTCCCGAACCCGTAGGGTCTACACACTTAAGGTTCGATGACGCTAGGGTTATAAAGGAAGCTTGTATGTGGTTACCGAATGTTGTTCGGAGTCCCGGATGAGATCCCGGACGTCACGAGGAGTTCCGGAATGGTCCGGAGGTAAAGATTTATATATAGGAAGTCCTATTTCGGCCATCGGGACAAGTTTCGGGGTTATCGGTATTGTACCGGGACCACCGGAAGGGTCCCGGGGGTCCACCGGGTGGGGCCACCTGCCCCGGGGGGCCACATGGGCTGTAGGGGTGTGCACCTTGGCCTATATGGGCCAAGGGCACCAGCCCCAAGAGGCCCATGCGCCAAAGGATAAGGAAAGGAAGAGTCCTAAAGGGGGAAGGCACCTCCGAGGTGCCTTGGGGAGGAGGGACTCCTCCTAGCCGCACCCTTCCTTGGAGGAAGGGCCAAGGCTGCGCCTCCCCCCCTCTCCCTTGCCCCTATATATATGTGGGGGGTGGGAGGGCAGCCATACCAATGTTCTGGTGCAGCCCTCCCCTTCTCCCAAGTCCTTCTCCTCTCCCGTGGTGCTTGGCGAAGCCCTGCATGATTGCCACGCTCCTCCACCACCACCATGCCGTTGTGCTGCTGCTGGATGGAGTCTTCCTCAACCTCTCCCTCTCTCCTTGCTGGATCAAGGCGTGGGAGACGTCACCGGGCTGTACGTGTGTTGAATGCGGAGGTGCCGTCCGTTCGGCACTAGGATCATCGGTGATTTGAATCACTCCATCAACCCCGTTCACTTGAACGCTTCCGCTTAGCGATCTACAAGGGTATGTAGATGCACTCTCCTTCCCCTCGTTGCTGGTCTCTCCATAGATAGATCTTGGTGACACGTAGGAAAATTTTGAATTTCTGCTACGTTCCCCAACAGATTTTCTCCAACCGAGCCCACATTCACCACAGAACATGACGACACAATCCGAGGCGAGCTGAGATAGCTGATCTAGGGGGGGACTCGAGGACCGAGAACTGAGAACCCCAGGGGGAAGAGAAGAAAGCCTAAAGTACTTGGATCGAGGTTCTTGATTGTGGTCCACCATGCCACACGCTCGGCAACGGTTGGCTCCCCCACCCTATCCACGACCCTATAACGGACTAGTTGGGTGCTTTGATGGGACGCCTGCAGTGGAGCAGAGCATGAGCGGCGAGGAGTACGGCCGTTGGGCCAGCCACAAGGGTGTCAGAGAAGACCATGGCCAACTCCAGAGCAGGCGAAATCGGCGTCACCATAGCCAGCGTCAGAGCAGGGGGGGTGAGGGGGACCCTAGCGAGAGGTGGCAGCAGACTACCCTGGTGACTGAGGGGGTGTTTGTTTCCAGAGACTTTTTTGTGTAGGGACTAGAAAAAGTCCCTCTTAGAGACTTTTTTACCAAACAGGAGGAACTTTTTAGGGACTAAACCAGGCATTTGGGACTAAATGAAGAAGACTCTCAAGGAGAGTCTTTTTTGGGACTTTTTGGGACTTTTCCAACAATGCCCCTCCATGCATTTAATGGCCCGCCACCCCATGGTGTTGTTTGATTGTTATTTTTCTATATACTAGGGGCAACATGGTCATTTAACAATCTCTAGGAAGGGACTAGGGACTTTTTAGTCTCTGAAAACAAACAGGGAGGGACTTTTTAGGGACTAGAGACTTTTTAGTTGGGACTAGAAAAAGTCCTAGGACTTATGAACCAAACAGGGCCTGAGTCGACAAGGGAAGCATGACCTTAGACCAATGAAGGGTGCACAGGGGGCGATGGAGGGAGACCCAAGGCCTTGGTGTCGAGTATGGAGAGCTCCGGGGATCTAGGGACCTTGGAGAAGTTAGTGCTGTAGTGAGAGAGATGGGGTCCAGTGACCACTAAGGCGTTGAGAATAAGGTAATGAAGGCCCCCCACATGCACCAACTTCGTCGGAGCACTCCTGGAGAGGGGGCCTGCGCTGGTAGGAGCTCCAGGCGAAGATAGCAGAGCTGGAGCAGCAGCTAACATGGAACTCAAGGCCAGTCGGATGCATCTGGACGATGCATGCCGCTGCGTAGTGGGAAGCATCCCCACACAAGAGGCTTCAGCCGATGTGTCGCACTCGGAGTAGTAGTGGCCTTTGATGCCATAGTTGTAGCACTTTTGCTCCGCAAGTCTGAGTCAAGGACGGGACGGGCTCCACCTAAGCCGGTGCACGCCCATCACGGGGGATCTCGTCAGGCAACGGCATGGGTGGGCACTCTGGATCCCTCTTGTGCCCTCTTCTTAGAGGGAGAGTGATCTCGGTCAGCGTGCCATGTACTAAATCCGCCACGGGGATCCTGTCTATCCCTTTAGAGACCCCTTACGCCCCAAGGTCCGGCTCGAACCCACGACACCATCCATAGGGGACGACGGGGTCGGGATTCGCGAGTCGTGCGTCGGGAGTCGAGAGAGCGCTGCGCGTCCAAAGCAAAGGTAGAGGAACGACGGGGAGAGGCCAAATTTGGTGTTTCAATCCTTTTTGAAAACTTCCGCATGATCTGACCCCACATGCAAAAAAAATCAGGATCTGATCCTTTTTTATACCGCCACAGTCTTCGGCGGTAGGATATAACATGCTACCGCCACGGTCTATTGTGGTAGGGTTTAACTGCCGTCACATCGTCATAACATGAAAAAAATCCTACAATCAAGGTTCCTGACGGTAGGTCATTATACGGTACGGCCTATGTCCTTGGTGGTAGGGTCTACACCCCGCAGCACCCTACAGTGGATCAGCCATACATATACCCCCACGACCCAGCGGTGCGTGCCACCCTTTGTATTTCGTAATTATGTGGCTGCAGGCGTGCATACTTTAATGAGCAGGAGGAGTACAATGCTGAACCTGCCGACCAAATTTGCCATAGTGATCCATGCTCCCCATCCTCATGTGCCTGCTTATGCGCTAGCTCTATTTCTCTGCCACTCTTCTTTTCTCTCGTTGTTGCTTTGCTACGTGTTGTTCCAGCTAGAGGCCTAGGGCAAAGGGCCTAGAGCGGCAGAGAAAGAGACCTAAAGGAATGAGAAAGAGTAGAGTGAGAAATGGGTAGTAGTATAGTATATTTGTGCCATGGAATTTGACGCATGACTAGGTTAATGTTTTGGGATGTCTGGGGCAATGCAGGGCAGGGAGGCAGGCTACTCTGTTTTTTGCGGCCCAGTGCAGACCCTATCACTAACGATTCTAACGGTAGGGTATAATGTCCTACCGTCGAAAACTTTGGCGGCAGCATATTTTTCATGTCCCGGCGGCGTGACGGTGCAGTTAAATGCTACCGTCGGAGACTTTGGCGGTAGCATGTTATATCCTATCGTTAAGGACTATGGTGGTAGGAAAAAAGGTTAAATCCTGATTTTTTTTACATACGGGGTTAGATCGTGCTAATGTTTTGACCACGGGGAGATGCACATGGATCCAGCGGCCCGTTCATGGCATGGGCGCCGTGTTGGGGTGTGTGTGGGGGGGGGGGGGGGCACCGTCGCCAGCAGAATAATTAATACACTACTCCCTTCTTTCCGGTTTATAGGGCTCAGTTCAAAAATCTCACCAACCAAGGTAGATGTGAGTGGTGGAATACTTTTTGTAGTTTGCAAAAGCATCTAATTAATGCTCTTATTTTCTTCAAAAAATTATGTTTACCATGCATTAATTGCAATGCATGCATGCATAAAGTACATGCATTGGTCAATTTTCTCTTAATACTTGCATGCAAAGATTTAATGCACCTTAAAATCTAAACATGTGATAGGGAACAAGCAAATTGAGCCTTATAAAATGAAAAACTAAAATTTTGAGATAAATTTTATAAACCGAAAAGGAGGGAGTACCATTCTGCATACTTGAGTCTACTCCTAGCCTCCCACAAGGTCGCAACAATAAGTACTATAATTTTGCAATGTCTCTTTCAATTACAGTATGCTAGGCGTCAATCAGTCCACTGGTGTGCCGCTCTGACTTTAATACTTTGCACGAATCACTCTCTCGGTTCTGAAATACATGACATCCGAAAAAAGCTTCAGTCAAGCTTCTCTATCTTTAACCACTAATTGTAACAAACTGCTCCAGTTTATCAATAGAAATTTTATCATTAGATTTTAACGAAAAATAGTTTCCAAATCTAATTTTTATATTATTTACATACAAATTAATATAAAAATTAATGGTCGAAGTTGCAGATATAAATGTCATGTGTTTTAGAATGAAGGTACGGTACTAAAACAATCGATACGGATAAGTATGCAATCGATCGGCAGGTAACAAGTAAGCCATATGCACATAGAAGATAGAATACCTGCAGTCTGGTATTTGGACCGGACGGGAGAAGGAGGTGGCGTTGGCTCCGGGGCGGTGAGCTTCAGCATGGGGCTGCCGTCGTAGAACTCGTGCACCTCGAACCTGAGGTTGCACCATACCGCGAGGATCCGCCCTCCAACGCTGCCGTTGAACACCGCCGGCATCTCGTCGATGAGCCCCTGGAGGCACTCGCGGCACCGGCCCGGCGCCTGGTCCGGCGTGCACTGCACCAGGCCGTTGATCCTGTGCACCAAGTCCTTGCTGGGGGTGGTCGGGAAGCCCTGGTCGGAGACCATGACCCCGGAGGCGTACCTGGTCGTCGCGTTGAACGCCGCCCAGTCGGAGAGCGCGCCGACGAGGCTCGCTACGAGCGCGTCGAACCGGCCGGTGTCCCGGGGGGCGACGGAGTCGTCGCTGGCTCCCCAGACCTGCACCTGCCGGTTGTCCGGGCTGGTGAGGAAGTCCCGGAAAGAGTAGCGGACGGTGCAGCGGTCGTAGAAGATGGATACGTCCTTGACGCCCATGCACCTGCCGAACGCGACCTCCGGCGCGAGGTCGAGGCAGGAGGACGCGCACTCGGTGCCGTTGGTGGTGTCCCCGCGGCAGAGCCCCAGACCCCACACCATGTCGGGGCTTGCGCCGACGACGGCGGTGGCGAAGCCCACCGGGAATAACGAGTGGGAGGCGTTCGCGGCGAGGGACGCAAGAAGGCTGCGGACGTTGGACTGGTAGGCGGAGTTCTCCCCGTAGTACGTGCCGTTGTCGCACTTCCACGTGACGAGCTCAGCTCTGGCGGCGGAGCCGGCGGACGGCTTTGGGAAGCTGGAAAATGATAATAATAGTAGCACGACGGCGGCAGTGCATACGGAGCGGCGTATGTCCATGTTGTGCAGCGGCCGCCCGTATCACCGTCAGACGAGGCGTAATGGTTTTGCGGGCGCCCCTACGTCTTGCTTTACGGTTTTGCTAGAACTCGTCTAGCTGAGGTCTAGTTATGTCTCATTCATCTTTATAGCCATTAGATATGATGCTATAAAATATGTGTGTGCTGACGTTGGTTGGTACTCCTTTATATCTGTTTTTGTTTTCCAGATAGCCAAAATTTGAACAAGTATTAAAAAGTATTGAATAAGAATTTGAAAAATGTTGTACAAGTATTTTAAAAATGTTGAATAAATATTAAAAATATTGAACAAGTATTTGAAAAACATTGAATAAGTACTAGCAAAACCACCCGTGCGTTGCAACGGGAGAAAAAAATATCATAATCTCCGATGGCCATGATACACTATCTCTCGATTTTGTGCAATCGTAAATAAATTTTTAAAATCATGAACATTTTTAAACTCGTAAACTTATCGGAAATAGTGGTTTTTTTTCAAATTCATGAATATTTTTTACAGATTTTTGAACATTTTATAAATTCATGAACATATATATTATTTGCGAATATCTTCAAAAAAATTGTGAACATTTTTTGCGACATTTTTCTTGAATGGATGAACATTTTTTTGGAAATTCGAGGAACAAATTTTGAAATTCACGAACATTTTTTGATTAAACCAACGTTTTTTGAAATGCATGATCATTTTTTGAATCAATAAACTATTTCGTAAGTCACGGATAGTTTTTGAATGTTAGGATATTTTTCAATTCATTAACATTTTTTGAATTGAGGTATTTTTTGAATTTTACTAATTTTTAATACACAAACTTACTTTTAACAATCGAGTAATGTTAGGATATTTTTCAATTCATAAGCATTTTTTGAATTGAGGTATGTTTTTCAGTTTTCCTAATTTTTAATACACGAACTTACTTTTAACAATCAAGTATATTTTCCGATTCTACAAACATTTATGAATTATTAAAATTTTATTTCAGATTCTCATTTTTTTAAATGGACCTTTTTTGGAGTCACAAGTTATTTAAAATAGAAAAAAGCAAAGAGAAAACGGAAAACTAAAAATAAAAATCAGGCCTCTCGGACATGGGCTGGCCCAAATAGACGCGCTGTGTCTTCTACCAGCGCGCAGAGCAAAGTATAGAAGGTTTCTACTACAGGGGCCTGCTCAGGCGGGGATTCCTCTGTGTGAAACATTTTTTTTATCTCTTATAGATGGGATCGGTGAGTAATACTTTGTAATGTTGGGGGCAATTTCGATGACGTACTGCCAGAAAGAATAGCCCATTTATTATTAGGTATAGATTAAAAAATGTTGAACGAGTAAAATGTTGAACAAATATTTGAAAATGTTGAATAAGTATTTGAAAAATGTTGAACGAATATTTGAAAAATATTGAATACTTATTTGAAAAACTTGAATAAGTATTAAAATGTTGAACAAGTAATACGACAATTATTTTCAAAAAGTGTTTCAGAAATGAGCTATCATATGTGAAATTTCAGGGCTTTCAAGTCAAATAATCAATCTTGTGGCCACATTCATGGTATAGTTTGTTCAAATGATCTCATATCGTGCACAAGGGTGCATATTGGAATGGCAAACAATGTTGCCTAAGGAAGTTTTCATTTTCTTTGGACGAAAAATCCATTTTCTATTTTTAGGGGCCAAAATGAGTCTTTTTTGTGAAGGACCTACCATATATTTGTTGCAAAATTGGACCAAATCAATTTTCTAAAATATTAGGCCATATTTAATGTACAATTGACCAAATGGTTGGGTGTCAAAAGATTTGATCCATCTCTCGTGAAAAAGACAAATTTTCGCCGATTCAGAAGGAAGTGGGTCAAGTCTGAACTGCAGCTGCCTTATAGTTTGCTCACGATTTTTTCCAAAAATCATTTTTAGGTACATAAGTATCTATTTAATCTGAGATACATGGTTTGGTGGCGAGACATCGAGGTTTGGACGGTGGCCGAGGGCCCCAACTCTAGAGCGCGCAAACTAGCATGCCAGTCACGTGGTCACAGCCTGACCTTGGTGTTGAAACGCGTTCTCGGCGCCCTGGGTATGTCTGGTGGGTTGGGCACTTCCCAGATAAGTGTTACAAAGAAGAATACAATAGAAGAATCTCACAAGGAGACTGAACTAAGCTTAAATATGAATTAGCGGTCAAGTTTTGATTAGCAGTGGGGGAAATGCACATGGCCAACGGGCCCGAGTTTTGGCTAAGGATGATCATCTACTAAGGATACTGTCTTGGCAAATTTTCAGCTCACATGGAGGAGCCTAGGTGGCACTTGCTTTGCAAAGTACCACACTGGACAGAAATATCAATGTTTAAGCTGGGCTTAAATGAATGAAGGGATTGAGGTGAAATTTGGTGGAGGATGGTCATTTGGGCATTGGAAGGCACTGTAAAAATTTGATACCATTTGGACATGCCAAAGTGGTACTTCCTTCACAATGCTCTTCTTTGGACAAAAACTTGGGAAAATTATTGAGAGAAATTGACTAAATGAAATAAGCTCAAATTTGGTGAAGGTAAGTTATATATGTAGAAACATGCCCCGGTAAAGTTTCATAAATAATTAAGCAATATAAAACATAAACTGAAAATATGACAAGAATAAAAGATTGGATGATGAGCTCACATGGATTGCTGGATAAAAATAATAATTGGAGAGTGATTATTTGAGCATATGAAACATTTGGAAAAATCCAAATCATTTGGATAATCCTAGTCAGTACTTCCTTCACAAAGCTTCTCTCTGGATAGAAATTTTGGAAATTTGCTAACGAAGATTTACTAGACAAATGGAGTTGAATATTGGCATGTGGCAATGATTTGAATATGGAAGAGAGCCCAAAAAGTTTTAGGGAAATAGGAGGGGTCTAGATAGCAATGTGTGTCAATCTGGACAGAAAATATAAATTGATGTTGGGCTCGCATAGTTGATTGGAATGAGCTGCAATTTGGAGGAGGATGATAATTTGGGCATATGAAGGCACTGTAAAAATTTCATAGCATTTGGATAAACAAAAATAGTACTTCCTTCACAATGCTCTCCACTGAACGAAAAATTAGGAAACATATTGAGGGAAATTGGATAAATTAAATGATCTAAAATTTGGTGGAGGGAGGTTCTATGTGCAGGGTCATGTACTGGTAATTTTTCAGCAATTATAAAGCAATATAGAATATAGTTGCTTCATAGACTGAAAATATTACCAGAAACAAAGATCGGATGGTGAGCTCACATGGATTGTTAGATGGGGCTAAAATTTGGGCATATAGAAGATGTGGCAAAAATTCAACTCATTAGGATATGCTTAGCTCGTACTTCCTTCACAAAGCTTCTAGCTGAACAGAAACTTTGGAAATTTGCTGCGGAAGATTTACTAGGCAAATGGAGATGAATTTTTTCACGAGGAAATGATTTTGATAGGAAAGTGAGCCCAAAAATTTTGAGGTCAATCAAGAAAATATAAATAGCACTTTCTTCACAAAGTGATGTTCTGAACAAAATAGGTAAATAAATATTTTTGAACTAGGCAAGGAAGGTTTTTGGCATATATGAGGAATATATGATCCAAAGAATTTATGAGAATTTTCGGGGAATTTTGAGAATGACATAAATGTATATTGCTTCACAACCTACTGTAAAAATTGACACATGGACATGACATATAGGTAAAACTGATCAGGTGGTGCCTAGTCATAGTAATGCAACACAATTTACAAGGCTATGCCCATCTATATTGATCGTGATCAGCTAGAAATAAGGCAGCGGACCAGTGCTGTCTGCCTTACGACTATTTCGCGTAAGGAAATTACGACCTTTCTGACCAAAATGGTCGTTATTATTTAGGATTTGAAGCCCCATGAACACCATATGACCAATTGGTCTCAAATGGTCGTAGATTTACGATCATTTTTTTCAGGATCACTGACAGAAGGTCACAAGACATATTTCCTTAGTGACTTATCTTCCTCTCACACTTCAGTGCGCAGGGTCACCAATCATAGGGAAGCTTCTCCCACAATGCATATTTTGATCTTGTTGATCAGTTTCGTGTTGGTTCATCTTTGAGCTCGTAACGCGTCATCACCTTGAATATTAAGGAGCTGTTTGGTTCTCAGCCATAAATCGCCACGCCAAAGTTGTGGCGGACCACACTTTCCTAGGCAGGTGTTTGGTTCTGCATGCAGGTTTGGCTCGCCACAACGCAAAAGAGCTTCTGCAGCAGAGATTCTCGCCAAATGTGTGGCATTCGTTGAGCCCGCCACACTTTCTGTGGCATGCCACACGTGTGGCTAGCACCTCAACTTAGGCGTGGCAATTTTAGTGCCCAACCAAACAGACCCTAAAATTCATGAATTACGGTTTAAACAGGACGTGGAGTTACTATTCTAGAGCTCAAATGCTCCTGAATGAACAATAAATTCAAGAAAAAAAAATAAGGAAACAATTCAGAAAAATCTGAAATTTTTTATTGGGAAACTTTAAGAAATGTTTGGAGCGCATGCAAACATTCATCGCAAAATCTCATCGGTGCCAGGCATGCTAAAAAAATTGATGCTCTGAAAATGCTACTTTCCAACGCATTTTGGAGCTCCGATTTTTTTGCCACGACTTCCTTCAATTTGATTTTGTGATTGAATTATTCATGCACTACAAAAATTTCTTAAAGTTTATTAAAAAATCAGAATTTTTAATGTATTTTCTATTTTACTGTTCTCAAAAGGAGCATTTGACCTCAAGATTAGAAGGATACTTTCCCTTGAACATCAGAAGCTACAAAGTAGAGGCTAGGCCGCAGGGGCGAACGTGGAGCTAGCTAGCTCCGAGTCAGAGCATCTCTAGCAGAGCTGTTATATCGGTCCAACCCTCAAAATAATTGTCGATATACGGTATCGGGCTGAAAAAACAGCCCGAATAGGTACCGTATATCCGGACGGCCTATAAATGTTTTTAGGGCGAGTTGTAAAAATTGCCATCCGGCCGCCAAATCTTGCGTTTTCCGTCCTCAATTTTCTGCCCAACCTATCCCACCCGTGATTTGGCGGGAGGGAAACAGCCCACCTTCCGCCCGCTTCGCCGCTGCCGCAATTCTATCTGCTCCCGCGCCGCTAGGGAGTCGCTGCAGCCCCCGGCCCGTGTTTTCCAACCATCAGCGGCCCAATCGGGGCCTCCTCGTCCTCCTGTCACCGGCACGCATCTTCCTTAGGCCGCCGACGAGAAATAGAAGCTGCATTGCAGCCACTTCGTCCATGGTGTCGTGGCGGTCGCCGCACCATCGGTGTTGTTTCGTCCCGCGGTCCTTCCCACGGCCGCTTCTTTATCCCCTCCAACGGCTGTGTAAAGACACAGGCTAAGGGCCCCAAGAAGAAAGCGGGGGCGAAGCGAGGGGCCCGTCCTCCGCCCCCTCTGGCCATGAATGAGCCGATCGATCCCATCAGTCCACCGGCGCCCACAACGTGTTCGATGAAATGCCAGAGATGCAAAAATATATCTTTCTGCTCCAGTCAAATTTGATCGAGCTTTGCAAAGGATTCTTAGTCTTTTGGTCGTCCAATTTTGTAGCTATCATGTTGATCCAACATATAGTGAATTGTTGGAGGAGAACACGGTGGACTTTACTGCACCACTCGATGATTTTGAGGAGTGGATATGATTGCGCCACTTGAGTGCGCCGGAGGAGGTCGGAGCTTCAAAATCTTATGGCCAACCTTCTCGAGTTGTGAATATGTGCAGCCTTTTCTACCCTTCTTTTTGTATATAAATAAATGTACTCACCAAAGGTTTATTATATATCATAGTGTGCACGAACATATACGCCACGACCTTCTCGAGTTACCAGGCACCTGCTAGCATGATACTTCTTATTATGGTTTCCTCTAGCTGACTAGCTAGATGCATGAATTCGTACGTCTATATGCACGGTGCCTATCCACTAGGACATAAGGTACTACACAGGAACCCATGAACGGAGTCTATGTATGATCTCTATATCTATCTAGGCTCGAACTCTGATACCGACATCTCGTTGACGGACGGCGTGGCCGATGCACTTTGGACGCCTGGATCTGATGCGGACAGCACAATGTCGTCCGTCGAGCTCGCAAAGGGGAAGGTGAAAGCGGGCTTCGACGGCGCCACGAAGCTCGACGCGTGGCCATGCAGCATCACGAGAACCTCCAACATGGTCGGCCGGTCCGCCGGGTTCTCCTGCACGCAGAGGAGCCCCAGGTGGACGCATTTCAGCACCTCGCCCTCCTCCGCGACCATGCACTCCAACATTGGATCCATCGTCACCAGCGCCGTTCCCTTAGACCACTGATCCCACACCTGCAGATATGTACGTACATGGCAACATCTTCACAAGTACTCATGCATGTTGCATGCATGGATGATCTCAGATAGTGCTTTTTTTTTTCTTTGTTACTAGGGTAGTGTGCTTACATAGTTCAGCAGAGTGCCAGACTCTCCTGCAGATGACTCTTCAAATGCGTCTGTATTTTTCCTGCCCGTAACGATCTCCAGGACCAGCACGCCGAAGCTGTACACGTCTATCTTGACCGACAGGTGCCCCAGAACCGCGTACTCCGGGGCCATGTATCCTCTGCCATGCAGCAAGAATTTAATGTATATGATTTTTCAAAAGAATTTGTTAGTGTACTCAAAGGGGCGCTTTGAATAATTCAAAGGGTCCTCACAGAAATTTTAAAGGATTAGAATCCTTTGACAATTTTCTTACACTAATCATTTGATTCATAGGATTGAATCCTATAGGGATCTTTCGTACGGATTCCTATGTACTAAAGTTCATATGAATTTTAGCATCCAGCGAAACACTTGGTAAGAGTCCTTTGATTTTTTTTCTGTGATGCTATCAAACAAGCCAAAATCATGTAGGATTCAAACTGCCGTGACATTACAATCCTATGTTTTATCTATATATCTGTGTTTTTTGGAATCCTACGAATCAAAGAGGCCACAAGGCTTTGTATCCACCAATGCACATAGCCACTGTATTATTAAAGGCAACGGGGCCAAAAAAAATCTTGCAAACAGAGTGCATTAAATAGAAGTGACTGGACTTCCTATATAATTACTTCCTAGGCATTTCATATAGAATAATTATTTCCTAGGCATATATCAGTTGACCAATGAGAAATACCATGTGCTTCTAGTTTTGCCATAAATATGTTATTTTGCTATGTTACCATCCAAAAAATTGTAGGGACTATGTACACTTTCTTAAATTTTTGTCTTTAACAATATACCTAGGCGCCACCTAGATGGATGACCTGATAGTTTTTAACAAAAATCGATGGAGAATCTAAAATTTAGTATAGTAATGATAGATAGATGCATTACAATGTTCCGATGACTTGGCCCGTGGTGGTACTCGGCTTGTCACTGTTGAAGAGCCTTGCCAGGCCAAAATCTGAGATCTTGGGGTTCATGTCGGTGTCGAGCAAGATGTTGCTTGCCTTGAGATCACGGTGTATGATCTTTATCTGTGAGTCCTCATGAAGGTATAGGAGACCTCGTGCTGTCCCATAGATTATACGGAACCTTGTCTCCCAGCTCAGCAGCAGACGCTTCTCGATTTCAGGTGCTGCAAGTTGATCAACCCGTTCATGTATGCATTGCTATCTTGATTAGTTACACTCTCTTTTCATACATACATGGTCACGTTATAATTTGGGTGTAATCATACTGCATATTATATTTTTCCAATGTAGATTTTGACCAACTGCGTTAAAAAAAACTGCGGGCATTTACGATACCATATGTTTACCCTAATAAAAAGTATTTCATGATAAATCTAATGGTATTTTTTGTACAGTAAATGTTACTCCCTCCGATCCAAATTAATTGTAGCAATTTTAGTACAACTTTGTACTAAAAGTAGTACGAAAGCTACGATAATTAATAGGGTAGGAGGGAGTAATAAAGCTTTTCTGTAAATTGGGTCAATTTTATAAAGTTTGACTATGGAAAAAATCTACTACAATTTGACAAGGAGTGAGTATATTACATGCCAAAAAAATATCATCGAAGTCTGAATCCAATGATATACCTTCTGTGCCATGTAATTATATATATATACTTGGTAAAATTTAGATCAAATTTCAAAAGTCTTGTATTATAGATAAATAATAAAAGGAGGGAGTATTATGCCATTGTCGTCTGCATACGTACCAAAAAGGAAGGTGTCCAGGCTTCGGTTGGGCAGGTACTCGTACACAAGTAACTTCTCTTCACCTTTCAAGCACACGCCGAGAAGCTTCGTAAGATTGTTGTGCTTCAGCTTCGCCACCAACAGTAGCTCGTTCCTCAACTCCTTCAGACCTTGCCCTGAAGCTTTGTCTAATCTTTTTACAGCTATTTCCCGTCCATGAGGCAATACACCCTGAAAAATGTAAACAGTTTTGTTTCTCCTCATAAACCAGACCAATATCTCTCACGGTTCATACATGTATCTCGTTGTTCTTAGTCTGTTACTTCACTGTTGGATCTTGCTAATTTAGGTACATATAGTCACATCATACAAAACCTTTGTGAGTTTCAAAATTCTGATTTTATTTCACATGCAAGTACATGTACATGTCCACATAAGCACATGTAAAATTTCATGAAGAGTTATCAAACACATATATAAAATATCAAATCAACACCACAAGTTTCGCTTATAAAAAGGATTATATGTCTTATATACAGGCCCTGATTGTATATATTGTAGGATGGATGGAGTGGACACAGATTGTTTAATTTAAATCACCTGATTTTTGGTCACTGACATGTGGGTCAGCTTGTTATCAATCCCACATGTGAGCCACTGTTAAGTCATGTGACTTTAGTACTCCCTTCATTCCAAAATAAATGTCGTGATTTAGTTCAAATTTATTAAAAAAATTCAAGTGCATATGTGAAATAGGAAAAGTTTTTGCAAGGGAAGTAAAAAATGTTAACTTCGGATAAAAAACTTATGTGACATATATTTTGGGAAGAAAGATATTTTTTATAGTACACAAATAAGTATTATTTAATCAAATTTAAGATATCGAGTTTCATTTATCAAAATTTCCACAGACTTGCTTGAATATCCAGGCTCCACGCCAAAAGATTACCAATCGTAGGTACCTTGTATACTGCGCCAAAGCCTCCATGCCCAAGCTTATTCTCTTGGGCAAAATTGTCGGTTGCGCGTCTCAAGGTTGTCAGATCAAACAGAAGTGATTCAGGGTCGTCGCCATCTTCCTGGTAAGCTGAGTACAAGGGGAGAGGGAGAGATAAAAAATTGATCACTTGTAGAGGACCATTTCTATCTTGCTACCTCGATCGTCTTCCTTGTAAGTTGCGTTGGTGCATTAATTTATGGATGGATGCAAACTTACAGAGTTGTGTTGTAGCCTTGTTTCTCCATAGGAAGACTACAGTTATGGACAGGAGGATAACTGCGACGCCAAGAACAATGGTGGATACCGTCGCGACGCGTTGTCGCCACCTTGTCCCGTCTGTTGTACCAGACGGGAGGGGAGAAGGTGGTGGCGTCGGTGGCGGAGCGATGAGGTTCAGCATGGGGCTACCGTCGTAAAAGACTTGCTTTTCGAACCTGATGTTGCACCATATGCCGAAGATATGCCCCCCGACGCTGCCGTTGAACTTCATCCCGTCCACGAGCCCTTGGAGGCACTCCCGGCAAGGGCCCGGCGGTTTGTCCGGCGTGCACTGCACCAGCCCGTAGATCGTGCGCACCACGTCATCGCTGGCGTTGGTCGTGAACCCCTGGTCGGAGACCATGACCCCGGTGGCGTACCTGGACGTGCTGTTGAACGCCGCTGTGGCGAGAGCGACGGCGAGGCTCACCACGAGCGCGTCGTACCGATTGGCGGCGTCGTGTGGGATGACAGCTTCCTTGCTGCCCCCCCTGGACTGCACCTGCCGGTTGTCCGGGCTGGTCAGGAAGTCGTGGGGGGAGAAACGGACGATGCAGCGGTCGTAGAAGATGGACACATCCTTGACGCCCATGCACTTGACCTTGTCGAACGCGACCTCTGGCGCGAGGGCGAGGCAGGACGTGCACTCGGTGCGGTTGGTGATGTCGCCGCGGCACAGCCCGAGGCCCCACACCGTGTCGGAGCTGGTGCCGACGACGGTTGTAGCGAACAGGGACTGTGACCGGGAGACGTTGGCGGCGAGGGATGCGAGGAGGCTGCGGACGTTGGACTGGTAGGTGCCGTTCTCCTTGTAGCTCGAACCGTTGTAGCACTGCCACGAGAAGAGCTCGGCGCCAGCAGGCAGCTTTAGGAAGCTGGAAAGTGATAATAGTAGTAGTAGGACGAAGGAGGCAGCGGATGCAGAGCGTATCTCCATGTTGTGCAGCGCGCGCAACAGCCAGCGTCGGAGCAGTTTGAGTGCGCACCGATGAACTTCCCGTATCATGCGAGGGCAGGTGTGGAGGATATCTATAGGGCGTAATTTTTGGGGCAAAGGTGCCATTTGGTCAAGACGGGTTTTCCTTTTTGCGTCTTTGTTGGGTTGGAAAATAAACGGATCTGAACCCCGATTTTCTAGCGGAGCAGCATCCGCTTCATGGCCCTCCGTTCCAAACTATTTGAAGTTTTAGGTTCCTTTCGAGTCAGACTTCTTTAAATATGACCAAATTCGTAGAAAAATATGCCGACATCTACAACAACGAATTAGCTTCATTAGATTCATCATAACACATATATTTATACCATATATATTAGATGTTGTAGGTATTTTTTTGCAAAAAATGATGTTGTAGGTATTAGCAATTATTTCTATAAGGCTGGTCAAACTTAAAGAAGTTTATCGAAGATTTGTCTCGTCGATTAATTAAAAAAAGGTGCCCAGTTAATTAATAAAAAACCAGGCGAAAATCAATCGTTAACCATATAGGCATTGCCTCCCTGCAAAAAAAAAAACAAAAAAAAAATATAGGCATTGCCAACATGCCACAGTCCCAAGCCCTTACACATGTACATTGCAAAGGAATCCCCAATGAGAACACCTCAGATGTAGATAATTGACCTCACCAAACCACGGTGATAAGCAAAACCATGAGGACGAACCAACAAACCGAGGACTAACCATTAAGCAGCCGCGGACATCTTCCCTATGGCCTCACTTTTCTAAGTTTGATTTAGACAAACCTAGACTTTAAATATTTTGGTCCTACACTGATGTTAGCTTTTGGGAGAGAGAGAGAGGAGTGAAGAAGGCCCATGCATTCTCTCTCCACATACAAAAGACAAACTTATACTTAATTTCGCTCTCACAGTTTGGATGATTGCCATCTTTTGAGCCAAAACTCCATTTTTATGTACATTTTCATATGAATTTGAGTTCCTAACCAGAATACCTCCACAACAAGATCAACCTCTGATATATTTGAAGGGTCTATCTAGAACTCAGTCGACTGAGACTTAACGAAGTCTCAGTCGAGTGACGTCAGCGTAGTTGTGGTGCTGCAAGCGGCATGGTTGGATGTTGCAAACGGCGATGAAAAATGTTGCAACGATACTGCAAGCAACGACAACATATGTAACGACTATTCTGGTAAAAATGTTACAACCGTCAAAGAAGGAGGTTGCGACCGGTGATATGATGTGCTGCAATCGATGAGGAACGACATGCTACAACTAGCAAGATGGATGTTGCAACCGGCAGGAAAAAACGGTTGCAAACGATGGAACAAAATGCTGCAAGGTCGACTGAGACTTCGTTAAATCTCAGTCGACTGATTTTTAGCAAGCCCGATATTTGAAATATCTTTTATTCTGCTGTTTCAATAAATTAGTTTAAAAACACTACATTGTCTCAAATGAAATGGTTCACATTGTTGCAAGATGTTTCCAGATAATATTAAAACATACTTTAAATTTGGATGGCTATGAGTGTTCGAGGTTTTAAAATACGTCGAATTAGGATTTTTTTTATTTGAACGGTTATGAGTGTTTGAGGTTAAAATACATCGAATTGGGATAAGGTGTCGTCAAATGGACGGATGTGTAAATTGGACGATGTATGGTTCAGGACGCCGATGGTCCTTACGCGTTGAAGTCATTCTCTCCTCCATCGTAATTTCACAGAAACTTATCGCCATCATCGTACAGTGTCACTGTAAACGTCCACTTCCCTGTACAGGAGAAAGTTCGCCGTTGAAAAAAAAGGCAGGAGCAGATATCTACAGCTGTCAAGAAACCTTGAGTTTCCGCTAAATCTTTGTCGAAAGAGATGGACGTACGCTTCTCGTTTAATTTAGACGTCGATAAGTGTCACACGTGTGGGTATTAGGGAGTCTGCCCACACATTTTGTGTGGTATATAAAAGAAACAGTCCACACACCTATGTGTGGGCAAAACAACTAGCGCCCACACGCCTCTTTTTTTCCTCCCGATCTTTTTCACACGCGTGCGTGTGGGCAAAGTTGATAACGCCTACATGCCCGTATGTCAGGCCGCATACCTCCTGGTCCCGCATGCCACGCATGACGGTCACCGCGCGCCCGCAGTTGCCATGTCCATGTTCGTTTAACTGCAGTTGCCATGTCGCTGAACTACGGTTGTCATGTCGGACAACTGTAGTTGCCATGGTTGCTTAACTGCAGTTGCCATGTATGGTCTGATCTAATGTAGTTGCCATGATTTCATAACTTTAGGAGTTGCCACATACTAACACTAGGCAGTTGAGAAAGTTGCCATGTGCTCACAAGCATGCTAGGGCTGTTGCCATGTAAAAAGGAAGAGTTGCCATCTGCTTACGTGCATGTTAGAGCAGTTGCCATGTACATGCACGTTAGGGTAGTTGCCATGTATCATGCAAAAACATATGGCAACTCGGTAAAAGAGAGTTGCCATCTGCTTACGTGCACACTAGGCAGTTGCCGTGTACCCTGCAAAACACATGGCAAACTCGGGTAAAAAAAGAGAGTTGCGACCTGCTTATAAAGCACATTAGGGGCAGTTGCCATGTGCACTGCAAAACACATGACAACTAGCAGCTTGGGTGTGGGAGAGGAAACGGGCGTGTGGGCGAGATGGCAAATGCCCACACACTAGCCCTTGTGTGTGCGTGCAAAGTGGCGTGTGGGCGAACTGCTGAACGCCCACACACCAACCCCTCCTGTGTGGTGAAACGGCTGTGTGGGCGACCGGCTGAACGCCCACACACCAGGCCAGTCCTACGTGGCACTAGAAACATGCCAAGATTCGTGCGCTCATGAACGGACGCGAATCCACGCGTGCGGGCGAGATGCAAACGCCCACACGTGTGGGCGTTAACATTTCCGTTAATTTAAGGACACCGATAAGTGTCACACGTGTGGGCGTTAGGAAGTCCGCCCACACATTTTGTGTGGTGTATAAAAGGAACATCCCATACATTTACGTGTGGGCAAAACAACTACCTCCCACACGCCTCTTTTTTTCCCTCCCGATTCCTCTCACACGCGTGCGTGTGGGCGAAGTTGATAATGCCCACACGCCCGTATGTCAGGCCTTGTACCTTCTGGTCACGCACACCACGCGTGACGGTCACCGCGCGCCCGCAGTTGCCATGGTTCAGACCCTCGTCCATGTTCGTTTAACTGCAGTTGCCATGTCGCTGAACTACGGTTGCCATGTCGGACAACTGCAGTTGCCATGGTTGCTCAACTGCAGTTGCCATGTATGGTCTGATCTAATGTAGTTGTCACGATTTCATAACTTTAGAAGTTGCCACATACTAACGCTAGCAGTTGAGAGAGTTGCCATGTGCTCACAAGCATGTTAGGGTAGTTGCCATGTAAAATGGAAGAGTTGCCATCTGCTTACGTGCACGTTAGGGCGGTTGCCATGTACATGGACATTAGGACAGTTGCCATGTACCATGTAAAAACATATGGCAACTCGGTAAAAGAGAGTTGCCATCTGTTTACGTGCGCACTAAGCAGTTGCCCTGTACCCTGCAAAACACATGACAAACTCGGGTAAAAAGAAAGAATTGCCACCTACTTATAAAGCACACTAGGGGCAGTTGCCATGTGCACTGCAAAACACATGGCAACTAGCAGTTTGGGTGTGGGAGAGGAGACGGGCGTGTGGGCGAGATGCCAAATGCCCACGCACTAGCCCTTGTGTGTGCGTGTAAAGTGACGTGTGGGCGAACTGCTGTACGTCCACACACCAGCCCCTCCTGTGTGGTGAAACGGCCGTGTGGACGACCGACTGAACGCCCACACACCAGGCCAGTCCTACATGACACTAAAAACATGTCAAGATTCGTGCGCTCATGAACGGACGCGAATCCACGCATGTGGGCGAGATGCAAACATCTATACGTGTGAGCGTTAACATTTCCGTAATTTAATATAGTAAGACAGAAAACGCTTGACTGGACCTTCTCGGTGCCCGGCTGTGAAGGCAAGAATTAATCACGACAGGCACCCGTCGAGACTCAAGGTACTATATGTCAAAGCCAATGGCAAACCTATCTAATGCCTACAAAATCAGTGGCAAAAGATGATGTAGAGAGGAAAAAGTCTAAGAAGCAAAACGCCAGATCAGAGAAGACTCGGAGACACGCTCGAGTCAGGTCGTTGTACAGATGTGAATAGTTGATATACTACCGTTCTACATAGGTTAGTTTATTCCTAGTCTCCCACTAGACGACATCACAGTTTACAGCGTCTCTTGATTACCGTACTCCCGTCCCGTGATATAAACCAAGTAACCCCAAAAAAGGAGAAACACAAGAAGAAAGAACAAATCAGAAATGAAAAGGAAAAAAATGAAGGCACGTAAATGAGCCTCGCTTGTTTGTGCACAGAATTATGCGTGTACAGTTGGTAAACATAAGTTTTTTTTTCTTGCTTTATTTTTAGACTACAAAAAATAACCACATGTATGTTTGTAAGTACACATGTTGCAGCATACCGCACATATTGTTTCCGGACGAACAAGGCCGGATGCAACAAATGTGTTTCCATTTGTTCTAGGTATTTTAGGGAAATGTTGCATACCCGATGAAAATTATGCCTCAATTTAGAGTACATTGGTAGTTCTTTTTTTTTGAACCGGGCATAACCCCTTTCCATCACTCACATAACGAAAATACAACAGTTCAAAGTCCATCCAGGAAATTAAGAAAGGGAAAAGCGAGTTCAAAGCATCGCTGAGAAACCCACAATAAACACCCTTCATAGAGCAGTTCATCGCGGGAGGAAAACCCAATAACACCATATCAACTACACAAACACTACCGGATCGACAGGCTATCCAAAGCAAGCATCTAAGTAGGCCACGACAGGTGCTCATTGCAGGAGCATAAATCCACTCACACAGCCAAGCTAAATATTCCAAAAGCAACAGGATAGGCCAGAATGTCCCAGCCGAAGTAGAGAAGGCCACATCACGACTGAAGAGCGCCCAACATGTTCTCCAGTTCACCCCTCCCGGTGCCGCGCAAATTCGCATCATGTTCGAAGCATTGATCCTCAACATCTTAGCTCCACGCTCCATTGCTTCGCGTTCTTCTCCCATCATCATACATGCCCAATAAGTAATATAGCCACAAGCAAAGTAGATTACATCAAAAGGAGATCTTAGTTTCTTGAATTCAAAGGTGGCTCTGTTAGGGCTATTCCACATAGCCCAACAAAGTGCAGCTAATCTAAAAGTATAGAACTTCTCCCCATCTGGAAGAAACGTATAGCACCAAGAAAAATATTGCCAAATGTTGTTCGGACATAGATTTGTGCCCAGTACACAGTCAACAGTTCTCCACATGACTCTTGCCACTGGACATGTGAAGAACAAGTGCTGGGAGGTTTCTTTGTTAGCACAAACGGAGCAAGAAGGATTCCCCAACCATTTCCGCTACTTCATTACATCTCTAGTCAAGATAGAGTCCTGAAATAGTTGCCACACGAAGATTTGGATTTTAAGCGGGATTTTTGCTCGCCAAATCCACTTATAGTTACACCCATCTACATTTCTTTCCAGGTATTCATAAACTGATCTAGTAGTAAACTTGTTTTTCTTTTTCCCCAAGGACCACACAACCTGATCAGGTTCATTAGATATCGGCCAAACCCCACAACACTTTGCATTTCTCTCCACTGATCTAGCAGAGGAGAGTGGAGACGTCTTCTAAAGAAGCTGTCGTCCACACCTTTATTAAAATTTTCTACCGTGATCTCTTGATCGTTGCAAATGCTGTATAGCATAGGAAATTGAATGCATAAAGGAGGTTTATCATCAATAGAATCACCCCACACTCTAGCAAGATTACCAAACTCCAGCACTACCCTTTCTACCAGCAAGGTAGTACTCCTTGACTTTCATAATGGCTTTCCAAATCGGGAAATCACCAAACTTAGTTTTTACCGATACAACCGTGTCTTTTTTGAGGTATTTGGCCCGGATTACGTCCTGCCACAGCCCTGCTGTGTTTCCAACTTCCACCACCACTTGGTAAGGAGGCTAATATTTTGCTTATGTAGATCTTTCACCCCCAGGCCCCCTTTCTCTTTGGAGCGGCAAATTCCGGACCATTTAACCAAATGGTACCGTTTACGACCCTCATGTTCTTGCCGGAAGAATCTTTTACGATGCTTGTCTAGTTTCCCAATCACCTTTTTCGAGAGTAAAAACATAGACATATAATAATACACTATACTGCTTAGTGATGCATTTAGGAGAATCAACCGTCCCCCCCGAGGAAGCTACATTACCAATCCAGGATTCACAACACTTGAGGAATCTCTCATCCAAAAAATCCCAGTCCAGACTACGAAGGGTAGAAAAACTAACAGGTACTCCCAGGTATTTCATAGGGAAGTGCCCAATGCTACAGTTAAACAGCCCAGCATAGAAGGAAATTGTATCATCATCTCCCCCAACACATAGTATCTCACTTTTCATGAAATTAATTTTAAGCCCTGACAAAAGCTCGAACATGCTGTCCAGAAGAAGATTAAGGTTCACAATTGCTTCTCTGTCATGTTCGAAGCAAATGACCGTATCGTCCGCATATTGTAAGATAGCCACTCCACCCTCGATTAAGTCTGGCGCAAGCCCAGTCAGCAGCTTCTCCTTCTAAGCATTGAGAACCATTTTCGATAGAGTTTCTACAGCGATGTTAAACAGGAAGGGGGAGTGGGGGTCGCCTTGGCAGACCCCTTTGTGGCTTTGGAAGTATGGGCCATTTTTGTTATTGAGTTTAATACTCAAAGTGCCATTTCTGAGAATCTTTTCCACCCAGCCACACCAAGTAGGACCAAACCCTCGATTGCGGTGGCATTCAATGAGGAAGTCCCAATTTATCTTGTCGTACGCTTTTTCAAAATCCAGTTTCAACACTACCTGAATTTTCTTTTTATGGTGTGTGTGATGCAGCACTTCATGCAGCGTAAGGATTCCATCCATAATGTTTCTGTGCTTAATGAAAGCATTTTGATGTTTGCTAATCAGCTTGTCCGCAAAGATGGCCACCCTGTTGTCCAACACCTTAGTAATTAGCTTGTAAGGACATCTAAGGAGACATATGGAGCGATACTGCTGAATTCTTTTAGCTCCATTTAACTTTGGAATCAAAGTAATAATCCCGTAATTCAGACGAGCTACATCCAGGGTATTATTATGGAATGCTTCAAACAACCGCATTATATCTTTTTTGACGAAGTCCCAGCCGTGTTTATAAAACTCAGCTGGGATATTGTTAGGGCCAGGAGCTCTGTTGCTTTCCATACTAAACATGGCTTTCTTAACTTCTTCTTCAGTGAAAACACTGGTCAGGATAAGATTATCATCTTCCGTAAGCCTCTCATCACTGGACCAGGTTTCAGGAGATAAGTGGAACAAGTTCCCATTGGCGGGACCAAAGAGATCTTTGTAATAGGATGTTGCATGGGCTAGGAGATCTTTTGTGCCTTCTATAACTATCTCCCCATCAGTAAGGGAATGAATAGTATTCTTCCTCTTTTCCATTAGCTATACGGTGGAAGTAGATCATGCTATGATCCCCTTTAAGCAACCATCGCTCGTTCGAGTGCTGAAGCCAGAAAAGCTCCTCATCAGCTAGTATTTCATTCAACTCAACACTCAAGATAGTCCTTCTCTCATATGTCTTAGGGTCTAGGGGTCCAGATTCCTCTTTCTTCTCAATCTCTTCCAGCTCCTTTTTAATCCATTTTTTTCTCTTCTTGGCATGGCCAAAGAGGTGAGATCCCCATCCCTTAAAGTATTTCTTGATGCGTTTTAGCTTTATGTTTAGGATATCAATAGGGTCCTCAGAGTGAACAGGTTGCTCCCAAATGGTCTTAGCTTTAGCATAAAACTCTTCGTTTTTTAACCAGCTAAGTTCGAATCTGAATTCACGCTGGCGAAAGGGTATTTTTTTCATGGGATTCGTTTTCAACAACAAAGGATTATGATCCGAGACATCTCTCACTAGTTTGCGCACTGCAACTAGTGGGAATAGATCTTCCCAATGAAAGCTCATGAGTACTCTATCGAGCTTCTCGAGCTTGGGGTGTCTCTGTTTATTAGCCCGGGTAAATCTACCTCCTCCCATAGGGATCTCTCTAAGGTTCAAAGACTGAATAATAGAGTCGTATCTATCCAGGTGTTGGGAGCGATGGAGACACTTGTTTTTCTATATACTCTCCCATAGGATGTTGAAATCGCCACCAATCACATAAGGGGTTCTAATACTGCCACACATCAAGGTTAATTCCTCAAGGAACTCATCCCTCTTATCATCATGTGCTGCCCCATAAACCACCACCAGGGTCTAGACACTATTGAGCCTAATATCAAAAATTGTGGCCTGCAGCAGATATCTACCTGCCGCCCAAGAAACTATCTCTAAGGTTTCCTTCTTGATCCCACACAGAATGCCACCCGATTTACCTGTGGAGGGGATCCAATTACAGCTAAGTCTCTCAAAGGGGTCAACCTTCCTAAGCTATTTAGCAGTAAAGCTTTCCTTCTTCGTTTCTAGGATGCCCATAAAGTCGAGGAAGTGATCTCTAATGATGTCAGAGAAGCAGGTAGTCCTCCCTCTTTTACCTGCCCCTCTGGAATTCCAAAAGAGACCATTCATTTTTTTCTTTTTTCTCCCCCCTCCTAGTAGCTCTACTAGGAGACTGAGTAAAGCTTCCAGCCTCATTCTGCAAGGATACCCCATTTTTTGGCTTCTGGTGACAAGTCTGGCTACAACCACATTAATTTTTCTTTCTCTCTTCTTCCTAGACCGCACCATAGTGAATTTGTCCTCATCTACATCATTATCTTCTTCCCAATTCATATTCAAAGGTGTCTGGTCCCCCTTTTCATTAGTAAGAATCATTTCACTACAAAAAAAGACACATCCGTGACATTTTGGGCCGAACGAATTTTTTTCCTGTCATACATATGACACTTCTATGACGATAATTGTGACGAAACCCAGTATCATCATAGATGTGGTGGGCTCCTACTTCTATGACAAAAAATCATGATAGAAAATGGGCTTTTCGTCCTGGGCGGGCCGGAGACGCAGCTGCATGACATTCTTTGGGCCGTCCATGACGGAAAAAACCGTGGTAGAAGTGAGGGGGAGGAAAATTTCGGGGAGTTCCCGGTTACGGTGGGAGGTCGGGGGCCGAGCGATGCGCGTTTCTCTCATACACGTATGCGCATGTGTGCGAGGCATTGGCTCTAACTGAACCCGAGCGAGGCGTTGGGCTCTAACTGAACCCGAGCGATTGCACTGCAGGCTACGCGTTACTGAACCCGAGCGATCGATCGATGGCTGTTAACTGAACCCGATCGAGCGATTCCTTCGCTACTGCTGCTAACTGAAGCCAATCAATGCTGCCTCTGGGATGAACAGTGAGTGTTGCGGGGGGTTTGGATGAACAGTGAGCGGTGGCGTTGCCTCTGGATGAACAGGACCCCGTGGTGTGGTGGAGGGCTGGATGAACAGTAGACGATGGAGGGGTGCCGCGGAGGGGTGGATGAACAGGACCCCGTGGTGTGGAGGGCTGTCTGAACAGTATACGGTGGAGGGGTGGTTGAACAGGACCCCGTGGTGTGGAGGGCTGGATGAACAGTAGACGGTGGAGGGGTAGTTGAACAGTAGCCGGTGGAGTAGCGCGCGGTGGAGACTGGATGAACAGGAGCCCGTGGAGGCTGGAGGAGGTCGACGGTGGAGATGAACAGTATCCCGTGGAGTCTCGTTTTGCGGTACGCCACACCCCTCCTGATGAACAGGACCCCCATTTCGACTGTAGCGCTCCAACACAAGTCTGTTTCCTCCGTTTTGCGGTACGCCACACCCCTCCCGATCAACAGGACCCCCGTTTCGACCGTAGGAGGTCCGTTTCCTCCGTTTTGCGGTACGCCACACCCCTCCCGATCAACAGGACCCCCGTTTCGACCGTAGCCGGTCGAACACAAGGCCGTTTCCTCCGTTCTGTGGTACGCCAGGCCTCGTTTCCATCGCCTGTTCCGTCCAAGCCCTCCCGATGAACACGACCACGCATTCCGTTGCCTCCCCATGAACACGACGACGATGCTGTTTCTCCGTTCTGACCCAGCCATGTACACGAGCCCTCGCCGTACGTATGCGCGAGTAGGCGTTCGAGACCCCGCCCGTATGTACACATACGTGGCCGTATTTTCTTTCTTGCACCCTGGCCGGTGTACGTACGTGTACATGCTACGTGCGCGCCTCTACTACGACACGTGCACGCCTCTACTACGACACGTGCGCGCCTCTACATCGACCAGTATGTACGTACACGTTCGCGACCAGAATGACAACGCTACGTACGCTTCGACCAGGTGGGTCCCGACTGTCGGGCACTTTCTTGCCTGTGAAGATGTAGCTGGTGGGTCCCAGCAGTCAGGGGGCGGAATACGGTGGCCCGGCCGGTGGGTCCTCGCTGTCAGGTGGAGGAATAATTATTTTACACGTAATAAGGAGGCACTTCCTTGCTGCGGCCGTGGACCCAGATGTCAGCCTCTCCACGTACAGTCCATGTTCGATGGAAGCCGTTCCTTGACCACGTTGACCACGCCGCGCCGAGAGCACCAGGGCGATGGACGACGGCGAGGCCTAAGAAGGGGACGACGCGGAGCCGGGGAAGACGCGGCAGTGGATGCCCACGCGTAGAGGAGTACGAGGGTTCACTGGTTCGCTGCGGTGTGAGGCTGTCGTCGCCGCAGAATAACAGGGGGTGTGGGTGAGTAGAGGGATGGCCTGGCCAGCGGTGGGAGTAGTAGGGGGCGGTGAGGCCTCCGCCGCATCGCAGCCGGCCACGAGAGGTAGGAGCACGAGGCACGACCGGCGCTGGTTTGGGCGGCTGGAGCAAGAAGACCAGAGGTTGAAGAAGCACTATGGCCGTTGGATGGACATCGTACGGTCACTGGAGCTAGAATCGTGCATATTGACTAAGTTGATAAAGCCCTCCGTCCCCGTCAACTTAGTAGGCCCACAAGTCAGCCTCCCACCCAGGTGGGTCCCAGCTAGCAGGGGGGTATTCATTTTTTTGTGCGTAATAAGGAGTCACTTCCTTGCGTGCGAAGATATAGCTGGTGGGTCCGAGCTGTTAGCGGCGGTAACTTTTTTTCGCGAAATACAAAGGCCCTTTCGGTGGGTCCCTGATGTCAGGTGGAGGAATCATTATTTTGCACGTAATAAGGAGGCATTTCCTTGCGTGCAGCCATGGACCCAGCTGTCGGCCTCTCCACGTAAAGTCCACTTCAGATGCATGTCGGTCGTTGACCACGTTGACCAGACCGCGCCGAGAGCACCAGGGTGGTGGACGACGGCGAGGCCTAGGAAGGGAACGACATGGAGGCAGAGAAGACTCGGCAGTTGTTTCCCACGCGGAGGGGAGTACGACTGTACGAGGGTTTACTGGTTCGTCTGCCGTCGCCGGAGAATAACAGCAGGTGTGGGTGAGTAGAGGGATGGTTAGGCCAGCGATGGGAGTACGGTGGGGCGGTGAGGCCAGCACGGCAGCAGAGCCGGCCACGGGGAGGAGGGAGCAGGAAGTCCCGCCGGCGCCTGTTTGAGCGGCTGGAGCAGGAAGAGCAGAGATTGAAGAAGCACGACGGCTGTTGGATGGCCATCCAACAGTCACTGCTTGTGCGTCAACCTTTTTTTAGGAAAGCCTCAAATCTGTGGAAAACAGTATACATCCCATCTGCCATTATTTCTAATAATTTACAGCCCATTTGCTAATTATTAAGGTTTTTTTGGAACCCATATTCTTTTTGTTAACATTACAGCCCATATTGTGGCCACGGTTAAAAAATTATACGAAATTTTGCATATTTCAGTGCGGTCCGAACTGTTTTTAATCCCGAAATTTCGACTCACATTTAAACTGATTTTAAAAATAAATGTATATCAATATAAAATCCAACAAATTCTCCACGCATAAAAATTAATGTAATTTAAAATCTCAAAATGAAAAAAAGATATTTGAAACTAATTGCCGGTTTGATGTGTTTTAAAAATGTACAACCCATTTCTCATTACTGATGGGCCATTTTCTTGGACAGCCGAATGAAAGCTCTCCTCGTCTTGAAAGATTCGCTGCCCAACAGGCCTGACAAAGCGACTTACTTGGCAAATCACAAAAAAACCGGGATGTGGCCGTGGACCCAACTGTCAGCCTCTCCACGTACAGTACTCTTTTGATGGAATGTCGTTGACCATGTTGACCATGCCGCGCCGAGAGAACCAAGGCGGTGGACAACGGCGAGGCCTAGGAAGGGGACGACGCAGAGCCAGGGAAGACGCCGCGGTGGATGCCCACGCGGAGAGGAGTACGAGGGTTCACTGGTTCGGCTGCTGTGTGAGGCTGCCGTCGCCGCAGGGCCTGGCTAGCGGTGGGAGTAGTAGGGGGCGATGAGGCCTCATCGGCAGCACAGCCGGCCACTGGAGGCAGGAGCAGGCGGTCTCCCCGGCGCTGGTTTGGGCGGCTGGTGCAAGAAGAGCAGCGATTGAAGAAGCAGCAGCACCGTTCGATTCAAATCCAACGGTTACTGCTGCTAGAATCGTTTGTTGACTAAGTTGACAAGCCCTGCGTACGCGTCAACTTAGTAGGCCCACAGGTTAGCCTCCCAACCGGTGCGCCCCAGATGTCAGTGGGAGGAATCATTTTTTTCACGTAATAAGGAGGCAGTTGATTGCGTGCGGCCAGGCCAGCGGAGGGAGTAGGGTGGGTCGGGGAAGCCTGCGCGGCATCACAGCGGGCCACAAGAGGAGGGAGCAGGCAGTCCCACCGGCGCTAGTTTAGGCGGCTGGAGCAGGAAAATCAGAGATTAAAGAAGCGCGTCGGCCGTTGGATGGACATGCAACACTAACTGCTGCTAGAATCGTGTGTTCACTGACAAAGCCTTGCATAAACAAGTCAGCCTCGAAATCTGTGGCGTGTACAGCCCATTTGCTATTATTTTTATAATTTTTACTCATTTTCTAATTCATATAGAATTTATTGCAGCCCGTTTTCCATTTTTAGAATTGCTGGCCATTTTCTGGTCAGTACCAGGGTCAAAAAATTAACTAAATATGTGGGAAATTTTGAAAATTCGCAAATTTTTGCTGGGGAACGAAATATTCTTAATCCAAAAATTAATAGCCGTAGTAAAACAAATTTAAAAATAAATTAGTACTATGTCATATTAAATCCAATGGAATACGTATAGGATATCAGTGAAGAACAAAAACAAAAAAAGAAACTTATATCCCATTTGCTATAATTTTTTTGGAATTTTCAACCCCTTTTGATATTAATTTTAACAGACATTGACCATACTCTTAAGCCAGGCCGGAATGCATCCCTCCTCATCTTGAAAGATTTGCAACCCAGTAATTCGGAGAAAACAAATAGGCCTAGCTTGGGTATTCTTCAAAAAGAAATACTGGGCTACCTATTTTCCCAAAGAACTGGTGCATGAGCATTTAGCTTTATTTATTTACTTATTTATGTTTAGGGGACCATGAGCATGTACCTGGGCCGGATTCATGTGAGAGCCTCCCTTTCGGTTAATTATGGGCTTCTCTATTGGGCCTTCATCAATGGGCTGCATGTTATCAACAAGTGGAAAATGTGTTCCGAGTTTCAAAAAAATGTGTTGCATACGATAAATAGTATGTGCTACGTACGGTACGGGGCACCAAACGATCGAACCGTGCAACGACTTCCAAAACATTGTGTTTGTCGTTCTAACAACACATTTATTCAACCAACAGACGAAATATACTACTGATTGTACATTGAAAACAGCAGCAGCAGCAACCAGGGCTGGGGGTGCAACAGAAGCAGTAAGTAGGCCAGAAGAGTGAAGACGCAGCTCTCTCTTCCAAACCAAACATCAGCCATCATTACAAAAGGGCTACCAAAAAAGAACAAGTGTATGCATCAAACTAAATAAAGATCCTACTACACCAAGTGTACGCATCTAACTAACTGGCTCAGTTCGACGTTACTATTTATTAAGCTGTGGAGATTGGCTGACGACTTGAACCAGATGGGTGCCTGACGGGGGAAACTCTAGCCAGCAAGTCGAAGTCTGATACTTGCGACCCTCTCTCCTACTTTGGGCTGCAGAGCGTGGCGGCACATATCAGGGTATGGTGCATGCAGAGACGCATGGTACGTTGTGTACACACAGTTTTGCCTGATGAACGATACCGTGCTGCCATCATGATCCTTGTCGTCGGTTATCTCCTGGTTAATCGGATAATTCAGTCCGACAAATAGAGAGCGTGTACCAAGGCTACTTACCAGCCTCCAGTCAAAAATTCCTGAAGGCCCAGAGAAGCTGGGATCCTGCTCAAAGACCTTGCAGTGACTGTGATTGTATTCCGCGAAACAACACGTCCGGTACGTGCGAACGATCATCAATCTTTCGCCGTCGTCTGATCGAGCCAGGAACCACCTGCAACTGCCATGCCGCTTTTCTTTGAAAGGTTCTGGGATTAGGAAGGGTAGGGACACCAGGCGGCCTACAACATCATATCAAGTTGGAGTCAAATAAAGAAGGGCTCTTGGTTTAGTTAATCTTAAGAACAGCATGTTATGAGCATGAATATTTTTTCAGCAAATGTTGACAGTAATATAAGCAAGCCATCATGATATCATAGGAAAGTAATATACTACTGTAACAGCCATTTGTAGCGATGACTGGAGTAGGCCAGCAATACGTCCAGCCATAGAAGGAGTCGATAGCGTAAATGAAGCCCTTGTGTTCAATGGCATCAGAGAACCATGGAGGATGTATGATCCTGCGATGGACGTGCAGATTTATCCACTTACCGCAGTAACCTGTCAGATAGGCGAGACCACGGTTGAAGAACGTAATTAGCCTGAAGTCTTTATAATTCGTAGATCTTGTCGGCACTTGGCAGATTACAACCTTGAGCAAATCAAACTTGGTATCATGTTGGCTACTGTAAGATTCCGAGTATTCTGGGCCGCGGTGCCAAAGCAGTGCAGTATTAATCGAAGGAAGGGGGATCAATCGCCGGGTGTAGACCTCCATGAGCATCCAGCTGCCGCGACCGTCGACGAGCACCATCCAAGACGTGTTCATGCCGACCCAGTACATACCGTTAATGTAGTTGAGGCTGACGGGGATCGGATCGCAGTCAAGGGGGTTGATGCTCGCCACCCTACGATCGTTATGCTGCATGACATGCCGTTTCTGAAGATCAGGCGGCATCAGCAAGCAAGGAGCTGGCTTAAAAAGCTCCGGCCTGAGGGCTTTGAGTAAACAGTACAGCCCCGACGAGCACGCGGCGAGCGGCATGGCACTGAGATTGTCCACACGCGAAACAATGAGCTTGATTACCTCTGTGGGGAGAGAATTCCATCCACTCTTTCGGCGGACGCTGCTCGGTTCTGCCATTGTTAGTGCTTGGGTTTCGGGCGAGGGGGGGAGGCGCCTTAGCGGGGATGGAAGATTGGACGACATTATGTGCGGACAAAGATGGAGAAGCGAATATGTGCTGCAGGAAGTGGACAGGTGATGATGACTACAACACGCCGCTTGACTTACGAGACACATACCAGCAGCGTAGGGTCATGTCGATGCCAGACAACTTGCTTGAGTGATCATAGTACTGGTACTCCCTACAGTGCTATGCCCTAACTTGCTTGAGTAGAGTAGTAGAGTAGGACTCTGCTCTACTACTAGCACCGGAGGAGTGGTATATTCTAATCTAAAATAGTTACAAACTTCAATTCCCGAGCATGGAACGACTACGAACCGTGCTCAAAGACCGTGTCTACGTGGCGTTTGGACATGGGCGGCAACCTCAACGACAACGGTGCTGCTCCCGTTGCATCGTATGTGTTTCTATCCTTCCTATTCGAAATCATGGTAGAATTCATGTTTCTACTCTGTATCCTACTACTATGCTAGTCCACATTATTAGTTTCATCTCTTTTATAGCCGTCATGATTTATTTTGTGCTTATTCGGATTAAATCTCGTAGTAACTTGCTCATATATTCAACTGGCGCAACGTCCCCTACAGCCACTCCCGTTTCATGGACGGCCTGGTCGATGATGGAATTTTGCTAGTAGGCCTTTATAAGGTGAGCTCTTCTACCACCTGTATGAGCATGAGAAGAGGATACCTACACATGCACACGTGCTCCTCCTCCTCGCTCGCCTCGCCACACCACGCCTCGTCACGACGCGCCGCGGGTTGTGGGATTGAGCCGAGCCAAGGACAGAGCTATACTCCCATGACCTACCCGGCCCGCACTATATAGTTTCTCACCACCGTTCCAGATCATTGCGCCGCCAAGCAAGTCTTCTCCATCCCTCCTTTCGGTGTGCACCGGGAGAAGGGACAGTAGGCCTCCGGAACCCCGCCTCTCGTGATCCTGTAAGGGAGAGGGGCGATCAGGTTTTTGGGGAGCACACTCGCGCGACTGCTGGCAGCGACGACTTCGCGAACGACGACTTCTTCCCCGACCTCGGCAACCTCATCCTCGACGACATGGGCGACAACGTCAATGCCGGCGGTGCTGCTCCCGCTACACCGTATGTGATTCTATCCTTCCTGTTCGAGATCGTGGTAGAATTCATGTTTGTAGTATGTGATCTGTTCATCTGCTATGCTAGTTCGCATGATTAGTTTAATCTCTGTCAATGCTGTCATGATCTATTTCCTATTTATTCGGATTAAATATCATAGTAATTTGCTCATATTTCCAACAATCCAAAAACCTGATAATAGGCCCTTCGTCCACTGCTATGAGTGCCCGATGCCGTTTTGTGGCTCGCCGGCGGACATGGTGCATCACCTCACGGATGTGTGCATCGGTCACGGCTGGCCCTTGGCGGAGAACATCAAGTACGAGACGTGCTACCCGTTCACCATCCCGGAGTCGCTGGAGGATCACCGCGGCCTGCTACCTCTTGAGGTTGCGTTGGTTTTCCCCGAAGAGGAGAGGATGATGCAGCAGAGTAGCGTAAGTATTTCCCTCAGTTTTTGAGAACCAAGGTATCAATCCAGTAGGAGGCCACGCTCAAGTCCCTCGTACCTGCACAAAACGATAGCTACTCGCAACCAACGCGATTAGGGGTTGTCAGTCCCTTCACGGTCACTTACGAGAGTGAGATCTGATAGAGATAATATTTTTGGTATTTTTTGTATAAAGATGCAAAGTGAAAAGTAAAAGGCAAAGTAAAAACAAAGCAAGATTAAAGTGATGGAGATTGATATGATGAGAATAGACCCGGGGGCCATAGGTTTCACTAGTGGCTTCTCTCAATAGCATAAGTATTCTACGGTGGGTGAACAAATTACTGTTGAGCAATTGACAGAATTGAGCATAGTTATGAGAATATCTAGGCATGATCATGTATATAGGCATCACGTCCGTGACAAGTAGATCAAAATGATTCTGCATCTACTACTATTACTCCACTCATCAACCGCTATCCAGCATGCATCTAGAGTATTAAGTTAAAAACAGAGTAACGCTTTAAGCAAGATGACATGATGTAGAGAGATAAATTCATGCAATATGAAATAAACCCCATCTTGTTATCCTCGATGGCATCGATACAATATGTGCCTTGCTGCCCCTTCTGTCACTTGGAAAGGACACCGCAAGATCGAACCCAAAGCTAAGCACTTCTCCCATGGCAAGAACTACCAATCTAGTTGGCCAAACCAAACGGATAATTCAAAGAGACTTGCAAAGATAACCAATCATACATAAAAGAATTCAGAAAAGATTCAAATATTATTCATAGATAGACTTGATCATAAACCCACAATTCATCGGTCTCAACAAACACACCGCAAAAAGAAGAAGATTACATCGAATAGATCTCCACAAGAGAGGGGGAGAACTTTGTATTGAGATCCAAAAAGAGAGAAGAAGCCATCTAGCTAATAAGTATGGACCCGAAGGTCTGAGGTAAACTACTCACACTTCATCGGAGAGGCTATGATGATGAAGAAGCCCTCTGTGATGACGGCCCTCTCCGGCGGAGCTCTGGACCAGGCCGCAAGATGGGATCTCGTGGATACAGAAAGTTGTGGCGGTGGAATTAGGTTTTTGGCTCCGTATCTGATCGTTTGGGGGTACGTAGGTATATATGGGAGGAAGAAGTACGTCGGTGGAGCTTCGGTGGGCCCATGAGGGTGGGGGGCGCCTGGGGGTGTAGGGCGCCCCCCCCTACCTCATGCCCTCCTCGGAGCTTTCTTGGCGTAGGGTCCAAGTCTCCTGTGTCTTATTCGTTAAGAAAATCACGTTCTAGAAAGGATTTTTCTGTTTGGACTCCGTTTGATATTCCGTTTCTTCGAAACACTGTAATAGGCAAAAAAACAGCAATTCTGGGCTGGGCCTCTGGTTAATAGGTTAGTCCCAAAAATAATATAAAAGTGGAAAATAAAGCCCAATATAGTCCAAAACAGTAGATAATATAGCATGGAGCAATCAAAAATTATAGATACGTTGGAGACGTATCAGGCATCCCCAAGCTTAATTCCTGCTCGTCCTCGAGTAGGTAAATGATAAAAAGAGAATTTTTGATGCGGAGTGCTACTTGGCATAATTTCAATGCAAAATTTCTTAATTGTGGTATGAATATTCAGATTAGAAAGATTCAAGACAAAAGTTCATATTGACATAAAGAATAATAATACTTCAAGCATACTAATAAAGCAATTATGTCTTCTCAAAATAACATGGACAAAGAAAGTTATCCCTACAAAATCATATAGTCTGGCTATGCTCTATTTTCAACACACAAAGTACTTAAATCATGCACAACCCCGATGACAAGCCAAGCAATTGTTTCATACTCTAACTTTTTCAAAACTTTTTCAATCTTCACGCAATACATGAGCGTGAGCCATGGATATAGCACTATGTGGAATAGAAGGGTGGTTGTGGAGAAGACAAAAAGAGGGGAAGATAGTCTCACATCAACTAGGCATATCAACGGGCTATGGAGATGCCCATCAATAGATATCAATGTGAGTGAGTAAGGATTGCCATGCAACGGATGCACTAGAGCTATAAGTATATGAAAGATCATCAAAAGAAACTAAGTGGGTGTGCATCCAACTTGCTTGCTCACGAAGACCTAGGGCAATTTTGAGGAAGCCCATCATTGGAATATACAAGCCAAGTTCTATAATGAAAAATTCCCACTAGTATATGAAAGTGACATAACGAGAGACTCTCTATCATGAAGATCATGGTGCTACTTTGAAGCACAAGTGTGGTAAAAGGATAGTAACATTGTCCCTTCTCTCTTTATCTCTCATTTTTTTATTTGGGCCTTTCTCTTTTTTATGGCCTCTTTTTTTATTTTATTTTTGTCCAGAGTCTCATCCCGACTTATGGGGGAATCATAGTATCCATCATCCTTTCCTCACTTGGGACAATGCTCTAAAAAATGATGATCATCACACTTTTATTTTTCTTACAACTCAACAATTACAACTCGATACTTAGAACAAATATGACTCTATATGAATGCCTCCTGCGGTGTACCGGGATATGCAATGAATCAAGAGTGACATGTATGAAAGAATTATGAACGGTGGCTTTGCCACAAATACGATGTCAACTACATGATCATGCTAGCAATATGACAATAATGGAGCGTGTCATGATAAACTGAACGGTGGAGAGTTGCATGGCAATATATCTCGGAATGGCTATGGAAATGACATAATAGGTAGGTATGGTGGCTATTTTGAGGAAGGTATATGGTGGGTGTATGATACCGGCGAAAGGTGCGCGGTATTAGAGAGGCTAGCAATGGTGGAAGGATGGGAAAAAGCGCATATAATCCATGGACTCAACATTAGTCATAAAGAACTCATATACTTATTGCAAAAATCTAGAAGTTATCAAAGCAAAGTATTACGCGCATGCTCCTAGGGGGATAGATTGGTAGGAAAAGACCATCGCTCGTCCCCGACCGCCACTCATAAGGAAGACAATCAATAAATAAATTATGCTCCAACTTCATCACACAACGGTTCACCATACGTGCATGCTATGGGAATCACAAACTTCAACACAAGTATTCTTTAAATTCACAACTACTAAACTAGCATAACTCTAATATTATCACCTCCATATCTCAAAACAATTATCATGCTTCAATCTTCTCTTAGTATTCAACGTACTCAAAAGAAAGGTTCACAAATCTTGAACACCAAGCATATTATTATTAAGCAAATTACCATGCTATTAAGACTCTCAAAATAATTTAAGTGAAGCATGAGAGATCAATAGTTTCTTAAAAACAAACCACCACCGTGCTCTAAAAGATCTAAGTGAAGCACACAGAGCAAAATTATAACGCTCAAAAGATATAAGTGAAGCACATAGAGCAAAACTACTTAGCTCAAAAGATATAAGTGAAGCACATAGAGTATTCTATCAAATTCCAAGTCATGTATGGCTCTCTCAAAAGGTGTGTACAGAAAGGATGATTGTGGCACACTAACAAACAAAGACACAAATAATACAAGACGCTCCAAGCAAAACACATATCATGTTGGTGAATAAAAATATAGCTTCAAGTAAATTACCGATGGAAGTGGACGAAAGAGGGGATGCCTTCCGGGGCATCCCCAAGCTTTGACTTTTTGGTGTCCTTGGATTATCTTGGGGGTGCCATGGGCATCCCCAAGCTTAGGCTCTTGCCACTCCTTGTTCCATAATCCATCAAAAGAATTCACCCAAAACTTGAAAACTTCACAACACAAAACTCAATAGAAATTTCGTGAGCTCCATTAGAGAAAGAAAACAAAAGACCACTTCAAAGTACTACAATGAACTCATTCTTTATTTATATTGGTGTTAAACCTACTGTATTCCAACTTCTCTATGGATTATAAACTATTTTACTAACCATAGATCCATCAAAATGAGCAAACAACACACGAAAAACAGAATCTGTCAAAAACAGAACAGTCTGTAGTAATCTGTAACTAACGCAAACTTCTGGAACCCAAAAAATTCTACAAAAATTATACTACCTAGAAAATTTGTTTTTTGATCAGCAGCAATTGGAATCAGTATTTTATCACGTTCTGGTGATTTTCAACAATTCGGGCGCTGAACGCAAAGTTTCTGGAAATTACAGCAAGATCAAATAATTATCATCCAAGAAGATCCAATAGGTCTAGCTTGGCACAGACACTAATTAAAACACAAAACCACATCCAAACAGAAGGTAGATGGGTTATTTATTCCCTAACAGAATAAAAACACAAAAAACTAAAAATAAAATTGGGTTGCCTCCCAACAAGCGCTATCGTTTAACGCCCCTAGCTAGGCATTGATAATGATGCTCACATGAAAGATAGCAATTGGAAGCATAAAAAGAGCATCATGAAGCATGTGAAAAACACATCTAAGTCTAACATACTTCCTATGCATAGGCATATTATAGGCAAACAAATTATCAAGGCAAGCAAATCCTAGCATATGCAAGGAAGAAGAGAGGAACAATAGCAATCTCAACATAACGAGAGGTAAATTATTATCATGAAAATTTCTACGACCATATTTTCCTCTCTCATAATAATTACATGTGGGATCATAAGCAAATTCAACAAAATAACTATCACATAAAATATTTTCAACACGATCCACATGCATGCAAAGTTGACACTCTTAATTACGAACTAGTGGGATTAACATTAACTAAAGTCATGACCTCTCCAAACCCACTTTTATCAAAAATTTCATAAGATTGAATATTCTCCAAATATGTGGGATCTAGAGTTGACACTCTTCCAAACCCACTTTCAATATTATTGCAAACAATATTATCAATCTCATATTCATCATGGGGATTAAATAATTTTTCAAGATCATAAGAAGAATCACCCCATTCATGATCATTGCAACAAGTAGTAGACATAGCAAAACTAGCATCCCCAAGCTTAGGGTTTTGCATGTTATTAGCACAATTTTCATCAAGATAATTTATAGTAAAATCATTGAAATCATGCTTTTCATCGATGGGACTATCAAGCATGGGTGCAATAGCAACAATCTCATTTTTAACATAAGGAACTATAGCAAATTCGTCTTCATAAATATTGGCATCATGGCCACAAGAATAGCAAGCATCATGTTCATCAAGGGATATTTCAACCAAATCATCGGAATCATCATTATCTATAGATTCATGCATATCATTATTTTCTTCCAAAGCAACGGTCATTCTTTCAATAAATTCTTGGACATAGACATTGTGAGCAAGGTTTTCCTTGCAATATTTAAGTATGACGGAATTTTCAGATTTGTTGAGAGTAAAATCATACTTTTCAATCAAAGAAGCAATTTCATGAGCACCCTTAAAAACGACAAATTCTTCAATTTGTTCGATATCATAGTAACTATAAACACCCTTTGCATAAGAAGATAAGATTTCATTATCATTGAACTCACATAGGTAGGGAAGGTGTTTTTTAGGGTTCTTAGAGCAACAAGTAAAATCACACATTTCACAAAGATTTCAAGCATAGCATAGCAAACTATTTATATGATACCATAAGAGCTTCCACTTTTCAGACAAACGATGGCGCACAAAATAAGCATGCTCATCTAAAGATTTCCCATCAACTAGGCTAGTTGGGGTTTCAGCACGAGCACATAAGGATCGAAGATGATGCAAGTAGAACACTTTAAGTGGATCCATATCAATAGATTTTCAGCAAGCGAAGATGCAAGAATAAAGAAGGCACGAGGAAACACAAACAAAGATACATACGGGAAGAAGGCGAACGAAAAAGAGAGGGCGAATAAAACGGCAAGGGTGAAGTGGGGGAGATGAAAACGAGAGGCAAATGGCAACTAATGTAATGCGAGAGATAGGGATTGTGATGGGTACTTAGTATGTTGACTTTTTGAGTACACTCCCCGGCAACGGCGCCAGAAATGGCTCGTTGTCGGGAGTCAAATCTTGAGTTGATCTTGTGTAAGCCTCCCCGGCAACGGCGCCAGAAATTCTTCTTGCTACCTCTTGAGGTTGCGTTGGTTTTCCCCGAAGAGGAGAGGATGATGCAGCAGAGTAGCGTAAGTATTTCCCTCAGTTTTTGAGAACCAAGGTATCAATCCAGTAGGAGGCCACGCTCAAGTCCCTCGTACCTGCACAAAATGATAGCTACTCGCAACCAACGCGATTAGGGGTTGTCAATCCCTTCACGGTCACTTACGAAAGTGAGATCTGGTAGAGATAATATTTTTGGTATTTTTGGTATAAAGATGCAAAGTGAAAAGTAAAAGGCAAAGTAAAAACAAATCAAGATTAAAGTGATGGAGATTGATATGATGAGAATAGACCCGGGGGCCATAGGTTTCACTAGTGGCTTCTCTCAAGAGCATAAGTATTCTACCGTGGGTGAACAAATTACTGTTGAGCAATTGACAGAATTGAGCATAGTTATGAGAATATCTAGGCATGATCATGTATATAAGCATCACGTCCGTGACAAGTAGATCGAAACGATTCTTCATCTACTACTATTACTCCACTCATCGACCGCTATCCAGCATGCATCTAGAGTATTAAGTTAAAAACAGAGTAACGCTTTAAGCAAGATGACATGATGTAGAGAGATAAATTCATGCAATATGAAATAAACCCCATCTTGTTATCCTCGATGGCAACGATACAATACGTGCCTTGCTGCCCCTTCTGTCACTGGGAAAGGACACCGCAAGATTGAACCCAAAGCTAAGCACTTCTCCCATGGCAAGAACTACCAATCTAGTTGGCCAAACCAAACGGATAATTCGAAGAGACTTCCAAAGATAACCAATCATACATAAAAGAATTCAGAAAAGATTTAAATATTATTCATAGATAGACTTGATCATAAACCCACAGTTCATCGGTCTCAACAAACACACTGCAAAAAGAAGAAGATTACATCGAATAGATCTCCACAAGAGAGGGGGAGAACTTTGTATTGAGATCCAAAAAGAGAGAAGAAGCCATCTAGCTAATAACTATGGACCCGAAGGTCTGAGGTAAACTACTCACACTTCATCGAAGAGGCTATGATGATGTAGAAGCCCTCCGTGATGACGGCCCTCTCCGGCGGAGCTCCGGAACAGGCCCCAAGATGGGATCTCGTGGATACAGAAAGTGGCGGCGGTGGAATTAGGTTTTTGGCTCCTATTCTGATCGTTTGGGGGTACATGGGTATATATAGGAGGAAGAAGTACGTCGGTGGAGCTTCGGTGGGCCCACGAGAGGGTGGGGGCACGCCTGGGGGTGTAGGGCGCGCCCCCCTACCTCGTGCCCTCCTCGGAGCTTTCTTGGCATAGGGTCCAAGTCTCCTGTGTCTTATTCGGGAAGAAAATCATGTTCCAGAAAGGATTTTTCTGTTTGGACTCCGTTTGATATTCTGTTTCTTCGAAACACTGAAATAGGCAAAAAAACAGCAATTCTGGGCTGGGCCTCCTGTTAATAGGTTAGTCCCAAAAATAATATAAAAGTGGAAAATAAAGCCCAATATAGTCCAAATCAGTAGATAATATAGCATGGAGCAATCAAAAATTATAGATACGTTGGAGACGTATCACCGCCTGCTAGTCTCGGAGGAGGACGGCAGCGTCTTCCTCTTGATCGTGGGCACCGGCGAGGCCCGTGCAGGCCGTCGCCCCGTCTCTGTAATGTGCGTCAGGGGCGACGCCGCTGACGCTGACACTGACACGAGGCCGATGTACGGGTGCGTGGTCAGTGTTACTACCCCTCGGCGTCGCGTGGGCGGAGACACCGGCCTCATCGAACTGACTTGGACTCTGGGGAGCTAGGACTATCCCGCCAATGTGGACTTGGAAAACCCATGGCATCCTTTACCCGCCCACGCGGTGCACGGGGACTCCAAGGAGGTTCACCTGGACATACGCATTATCAAGTTAAATGTTGATCATTAGTCTTCGCTCAATGTAATCCGCTGTCTAAGCATGTGGAGACTTCCATGCAGGATCTTGCTCTATTGGAGTATCACACATGAATAAAAGTGTATCCATTTATGGTTTAGTCTAGAATCTTCCATGTATGAATTTTTACTACAATGCTGGTGAAAGACTTATGATGAACCATTTCTTACATCTCCTCTGCCCGCTTGCAAGTCATCCTGATTTAATCCCTCCGTCTAGGTGTATAAGGGCATGGTTAATATTACTTAATAGTATAGCCAACTGTTGACTATAAGAAAGTGCCATGTCATCTGTAGCCAACTTGTATAACAATCGATACTCAAAAACTAATTATTAAAGATCATTTCTTACAAAGCACAATAAGTGTTATTTCTTCACAAGTTTTGGATGCAGGTTGAACAGTTGAACGCTTTTGTTTGCAAAAGATACCTTTTTATATATTTCACCCCGGATGTTTGTGAGCTCTAGAGATGAAATAATATCCGAAGAAACCTATCGATGCCTGTTACACATGAGATGACCCCCACATCCTTTGTCAAAATAAACAACTCCTCGGTCAATGCATTTCACTCTTCGGTGGACGGCGCAGTACTATTCGATTTGACAACTACAACCAGTATATTATAAAAAAACAAAGAAGAGTAGTAGAGATAGAGATAAGAATAGACACTAGGGAGGAGCACCATCTACTGCTTCGTGGGCTACTCTTGCGCTCCATTCGGCGACCGCAACGTCCCCTACAGCCACTCCCTCCTGTGCTCCATTCGGCGGGCGCTGTTGAAATTTGGGGAGCGCACTCTCGTGACTGCTAGCAACGACGACTTCACCGACGACGACTTCTTCCCCGGCCTCGGCAACCTCTTCCTCAAAGACATGGGCGACAACCTCAACGCCAATGGTGCTGCTCCCGTTGCACCGTATGTGTTTCTGTCCTTCCTGTTTGAAATCGTGGTAGAATTCATGTTTCTAGTCCGTGTCCTAGATTCGATCTGTTCATCTACTATGCTAGTCCGCATGATTAGTTTAATCTCTGTTATAGCCATCATGATTTATTTTGTAGTAAATCTCGTAGTAACTTGCTCATATATTCAACTGGCGGAACGTCCCCTACAACCACTCCCGTTTCATGGACGGCTTGGTCGATGCCTCCAAGGAGCCCTTCGTCTACTGCTATGAGTGCCCGGTGCTGTTTTGTGGCTCACCGGAGGACATGGTGCATCACCTCACGGATGCGCGCGGCAATCACTGCTGGCCCTTGGCGGAGAACATCAAGTACGAGACGTGCTACCCGTTCACCGTGCCGGAGTCGCTGGAGGATCAGCGCCGCCTGCTAGTCTCGGAGGAGGACGACAGCGTCTTCCTCTTGATCGTGGCCACTGGCGAGGCCCGCTCAGGCCGCCGCCACATCTCTGTAGTGTGTGTCAGGGGCGACGCTGCTGACGCTGACACGAGGCCGATGTACGGGTGCGTGCTCACTATTACTACCCCTCGGAGGTAGGTGGGCGGCGACACTGGCTATGACAAGCATACTTGGACTCTGCCGAGCTGGGACTTTCCCGCTGATGTGGACATGGAAAGGGCACGGTGTTAATTGAACCCCAACGATGTGCACGGGGACTCCAAGAAGGTTCACCTGGACATCTGCATTATCAAGTTAAATGTTGATCATTAGTCTTCGCTCAATGTAATCCGCTGTCTAAGCATGAGGAGACTTCCATGCATGATCTTACTCTATTGGAGTATCGCGCATGAATAAAAGTGTATCCATTTATGGTTTAGTCTAGAATCTTCCATGTATGAATTTTTACTACAGTACTGGTGAAAGACTTATGATGAACCATTTCTTACATATCCTCTGCCCCCTCCCAAGTCATCCTGATTTAATCCCTCCGTCTAGGTGTAAAAGGGCATGGTTAATACTTAAACAGTATAGCCAACTGTTGGCTACAAGAAAGTGCCATGTCATCTGTAGCCAACATGTATAACAATGGATACTCAAAAACTAATTCTTGAAGATCATTTCCTGCAAAGCACAATAAGAGTTATTTCTTTACAAGTTTTGGATGCAGGTTGAACAGTTGAACGCTTTTGTTTGCAAAAGATACTTTTTATCTATTTCACCCGGATGTTTGTGAGCTCTAGAGATGAAATAATATCCGAACAAACCTATCCAAATGAACTAACCAAGGCATCTCCATCTTAATTTTCTCTTGCAAGTCGTGCGTGGTCCCTTCATCGTGAAAATGCTCTGGCCGCTGCATTGATTTGCATGCATGGATAGCACCACTATATTTTCAAAGGAGGAGCGAGCTCTATATTTCAGCCAAGGCATGCATGATTTGAGGAATTATGGTTGGGCATGCATGTAGAAAAGGGAGGAGAGTAATTTGCATGCGAGGGATTAAAGGAAGGGAGGCCAGCGGCTAGGCATTCAAAGGAGGCTGCATGCAAGATTACACGGGATCCAGATACTAGTCCCAAAATCAGTTCCTCTTTTTGCGGACATGCCTTGGTATGAGAGATTGACAAGTTAGGCCCTGTAAAAATGGATGGAGGGAGTAGTAGTACTAGTGTAGAGGGCGGTGTTGCACGGGAGACTCACCTCTCACCCCGCTCGTGGCGCGGCATTAAAGCCGTCATATCACAAAACCCAACCACTCCCAGTAATAAGTGGCCTGGTAAAATAAATGGACAAGCAACCATCACATCCCTTCGTCTTTTTTGCATTTCATCTCTCTGCATTTACTTTCTCCGGTTCATCTCGCACACTCGATCCCTAGCTACTACTCCTAGGGCCAGTTCTTTTGGCAGCTTCCCCAGCTTTTCCCACAAGACTAGTCACAGTGGAGAGTAACAATAAGGTGCCTCACTCATTTATTTGGGCTTCTAAACTACTATTCCATCCTAGATTATTCATCACCATTGTAATTTGTGCTAATTTTGACCAAAGAATTAACTAGTTTATTCCTCACCATTGTAATTTGTGCTAAATTTTGACCAAAAATTTGACACAGATTACAATGGGGACTAATAAACCAGGACGGAGGTAGTAGTTATGGGATTACTAATCTAGAAGCCTAAAAGAACTGGCCCCTGGTACTCCTACTAGTAGTAGTACTCAAGTTGGAATTCCAATTGCACGACACAACCTGTTAGGCAAAAGATTCGATACAGGGTGTAGGAAGCGGTTTGGGAATTTGCATGCCTTTTCCAACCAGTGAGATACTTCGTTCAAAGTATGAAAGAGAAATAACCACAGAGAAGGAAGCTAAAAGTAAACAATCAAACGAGCATTTTTGCATTTGTTTTGCACTGAATCGTTTCACAAGCTTGACTAGTGTTGTTTTTCTACTTTTACAAAAACCGCATCGTAATGTTAAAACGTGCATTTGCACGTACATAAGTAATAGTAGTACTCCCTCCGTCTAGGTGTATAAGTCTTCCCTCCTTCTTGGTCACGGTGCACAACCGAAGATGACTTATTGACCTGGACGGAGGGAGTAGCACACTCTGCAAGCATATATCGAGAGAGACGTGTAGTGCGATAGTATATAGTAAAGTTTGTGCTATATGCACGTACTTGCAAAATGCGTACAAATACACAAGGTTTCCAAACTTTCCCTTTTACATACTTAATTAAGGACGCTAAAAATTCCTGAACGTTCGGGATTTATCATTTGCATCCCAAAACTAATGAGATCGCCTTACGAAACAAAACTATACTCCTCCTAAAAACCACGGCGCTCGCAGGAGAGCTTGCGGCGCGCCACGAGTGCCCTGGTGCACGGCCGTTTCCCAGCGCGCCGACGCAATGCCTCTTCCTCAGCCTCGCAACTCGCGAGGTGCTGATTGGCGGCTTGCCGGCGGGCGAGCGCGATCTCACCGGTGTGATGATCCGGTGCCAACAGGTACTCCTCCTCGCTGGAAGCATGCACCCGGTCCACGTACCGCCAAGCGTAGATGAGGCGCTTGGGCCCGACTGCACTCAGGGCGTCAGCACGGGCGTCCTCCGCCATCCTCACGACCCTCGCACGAGCCTTCTGCCAAAGAGCCAATTGCCTGACTCTCTCGGACGCGACATAGGCCTCCCAGGCAGCTTGTTCCGTGGTGCGCTTCTCTTCCTCGGCCTTCTTCTCCGCCTCTATTTTGGCGCGCTCTGCTGGAGGCAAAGCCTCCCACAAGGCGACATCCATTTCTTTCCAAAGCTCCTCAAGGCTGGGGGGCTCGGCGGGCGGCGCGGCGTTCTCCTCGCAGCGGGGAGCCGATGCGTCCCCCGGCGCGCGTGCTGGCGAGATTGGGAACGCCGACGCGTCCACCTCGATGCGTCGCGGCGAGGAGCGGAACACCGATGCGTCCTCCTCGACTAGTGGCGGCGAGGAACGGAGCGGCAACGCATCGCGTCGCGGTGAGGAGCGGAACGCCGACGGGTCCTCCTCGACTAGTGGCGACGAGGAACGGAACGGCGATGCGTCGCGTAGCGGCGAGGAAAGGAACGGCGACGCGTCGCGTAGCGGCGAGGAGCGGAACACCGGCGCGTCCTCCTTGACTAGTGGCAGCGAGGAACGGAACGGCAACGCGTGACCGTCCGCGCAGTGCAGCGAGGGGCTCCTAGGGCTTGGGAGGGGCGATGCCATGGTGGTCGACGTGAGAGGGAGGGGGAGGAGATAGCGATGAACGTGAACGTGAAGGGGAGGAGATAGCGATGTCGTGGGAGGCGCAGTATTTATAGCGAGCAATGGCACACCTACGTAAGATATGGACTGAGCTGCACTGACTTAACTGCAGGTCCAGTTGCGTCACTGGCATGTGGGCCAGACCCCTGTTGGGGAACGGTGCATAATAAGTCATCTTGCATGCCGGGCTAGGTATAGTCTCAAGTCATTAAAAACAAACACGCCCCACACATGTTCATATTTCAAGGTGCACTAAATTATTGCATGCGATGATTAAGGCTGGCCATAATGGTGGTATCTTAGCTGGTATCATGCACACAGGAATAGCAAACATGCTGATGTGGCAAAGAATTAAAGAAGAGAGGGGGGTTAGAGTAACTAGTGTTCATGCATGCATTGGTAAACACATTTTTTTGTGGAGAACGACATCACTAGTTGAGTACTTTTGCAGACTTCAAAAACTATTCCACTATGTGTCAACATTCACAATGTCAAATCAATATTTTTACACTCATTATAAAACGTAGTTCTTATACTCATTATAATCAGTACTCCCTCCGTCTAGGTGAGCAAGTCATCTTAGATTGTGCACTGTGACCAAGGAGGAGGGGAAAACGAGAGATCTTAATGTTTATTTGCTAATTAATATCATGGCATGCAATGAACTAACCACTGCATGTCGTGTTTGGTAGTCTCAAGTCATTAAAAGCATGCACACCCACATCTCCCATTGGTTGATATGTCAAGAAACAAGAAACGAGGTAGAAGTTAATGCATCGCGCCAAAGTGTTTTGGGAGTATTGTAGATATTGATATTTTTAATATAAATTTGGTCGTGGGATTTCATTGATGCCTGTCAAAGCGTTGATAGGTCTGCTATGCGTGACCTGAAGATGAAAGCGTTGAGCATCTCGAAGTTGATCAACAATCTTCAATTGTCAAAGATTAGCCGTTCGGCCAATAAGGTGGCACACTTAATCTCTAAGTATAGCTTTGACAATAGATTAGATGGTATTCTTGTAAATAACATACCGCCCTGTGTGGTGAATATTATATCGAATGAGTGTACTGGTGTGGCTGGTAAATTAATATAAGGTGGTGTTCAAAAAAATGTATAAATTTGGTCAAACACTTTGCAAATGGTTGACGGGAGTAAAAAGGACCAGAGGGAGTATCATGCATGCGGAGTAGGCAAAAAAATGCTTGTCTAAAAAAAGGCAAAAAAATTTGCTCATTTATAGCCGGTCGAAGTCTCCAAGGGCACGACCGTGCGAGGGAGGCGAAGGTCGTGGGAGACGCGACGTTTGACGGAATTAAGTGAAGTTACATCCACGCGCCGGCATGGCGTGCGAACAGGCAAAAGCTATACCGTCAGGCCTACGATATGGGTCTAGTAGACATGACATCTAGTGGGTCTCGCATAGTTCTCGAGAACTCTTTGGGGGCTTGCAGCCGTTTATCCACCGGGCAAGCCAGCAACCCCATGCCATTCGCACGCCCTACTCGTCCCCGTCTTCTACCTTACAACAATTCACTCCCAGTCGTCCCGTCCTTTCACATTAGTTCGCTCCCAGTTTTTTTTGCAGAGTACAACAGTTCAACTTCTCCTAAACCTCCTCCAAAATCCATGGCCTCCCAAATCTCCATGGTCGCCGCTGAGTACCAGGTTAGAGCCATCACCGGCGATTAGTTCATCGTCATCTACACACGTGGATCCGAGACGGTGAAAGCATGGCTTGCTCGCTTCCTACGCATGTTCAACAGTTCAACGGATGAGTGGGTCGCTGGGCTAGATATTGAGTACACCACAGTCCTGGGACGAGAGAAGGATCTAAAGGACGAAGAGAGGAAGAAGCCCGCCGTGATCCAGGTTTGCGTACATAACGTTTGCTTGGTCTACCACATATGCCGTGCCGACGTTGAGTGTCAGGATTTTAAGAACTTCCTCAAGGACAAAAGAGTGAAATTCATTACTGTAGGCTCTAAGAATGACAGTGACGTCCTGCGTCGGATAGGTCTCGTTGTAGGCCAGCCCTTCGATCTCCAGAAGGCAAGCCTGGTGTCCTCCTCTCAACCTTCAATGCTGACCCTGGCAGTAGCCATGATTGATCCTTCGTACGCTAAACTGAAGAAACCTCATCACGAGTTTCATCATGCATGGGAGTCGAAGACATTAGATGAAGATCACATCATGTACGCAGCAATGGATGCCTACCTTCGTTTAAATATCTACAAGGGTTGGATGAAGAAGCAGAGCTCAGTGTCCGCTTCAAGAAAAGAAGCGTCGACGAAGAGGAAGAGGAAGAGGGACGAGGACGAAGTCGAGGACATGGACTCGGACTCCAAGTAGGTGGCAGTGCCATCGCTCATGCTAGTTCTACTGCAGTGTCAAGCGTACTAGTTGCTTATTAGTTTATTTTCAAGGGTGTGTTGTGCTGAGGCCCCAGCAGAACTGTGTTTATGTTCTTGTTATTTGAACTCTTTAGTACGTACAGTAGTACTAGTACTATGTCTTACTACTGTTCTTCTTGCAGTTGGTACTACTGCTCGTATCTTCGTGTTCCTACTGTACTTAATACGTTCGTACTAGTAGTATAATTTGGGTCAGTCGACTTGTGAAAGAACTTCGACGGAGCGAAGGAAGAAGACGACAGAAGAGGTGGAAGAAGCCCTTCTAGCCATCCATGTTGCATCAAACGGCTCACATGAGTCGACTGACCCAAATTGCTCCTTCAGATTGCAGGATCGACGTGGCATTCAAGGTCTCGAAGGTAGATTCCGCGTCCGCACCCGGTTTGCGGGCTCGACGCGCGCGCGACCGGCTTCCGCCGCGACAGCCACCATGCGCGCCTCCTCCGCGCGGGCGGAGACGACAATGACACGCTAGTTCCTCCTCGCCGGCGTGCTGGAGCACGCGCTTGTCCTCCTCTTCGTATGTTGCGTGCATAGACGCGGCTCCACCATCTGCTCGCGTGCTTGGCAGTGTGGCGGCATCGCGAGGAGGGACTGCAGACGACGTGAGCGGGCGAGCCTTCAGCTTCATGGCACAAGGATGGGGGCGACACGGCGGTGATGGGCGAGAAATTGTTGGCCGGAGCAGGCGGGCGCCGGCATGCGCAACGGAGGCGGCGGCATATTGATGAGTGCGCGTGTGGGAGCTTACTTTAGTTTTAAATATAAGGTTGGTCAAACTTAAAAGAAAACCGTACTAGTACACGTAAACATTAGACTTAGGCAGCGCTTTTATTAGTTAGTACCACAGCCATGATACGGAATCCTGTGCAAGCGCGTGAACCGCGGCCGCGCGGTCGATCGAACGGTGCATCACCATGTCGCGCTCGAAGGACATCCAACGAACCTTTTTGTGTGTGTGAAAACAATCCTCGAGTATTACTTAACTTTTTTTCCTGTGGAAGTTCTTGACGCTGCAATATTTCTATATATTTGAATTTAGCTCCAGTTCGTGTTTATTTGGATTTGGACGTTTTAGGTGCGCCCTAGTTTTTTTAATACTGATTTTGTGTGTGTGACTAAGAGAGAACGTGTGTATGTGTCCATATGTGTGTTGTGGTGGAAGGGCAATGTGGAGACGGTGTGCGTGTGATACAGACATAGAGAGGTGTGAATGTGCAAATGATCATGCATGAGTGAGACATAGACAGATGCCGATACGTTGTGTATACATGAGAGAACGGTCTTCTAGTTTACTTGTGTGTGTGTGTGTGTGAGTGAGAGAGAGAGGGAGAGAGAGACAGAGAGAGGAGCATCCGTAACACAACAACCATCTCTCTCGATTCGTCCGTCCCTCGCATGGTCGCATGCAACACATGCATCAACGCGCACATTTTGACATCCTCACCCGGCCCCTGCCCACCTCAAGGTCCGCACAATCTCTTCGTGAATACCCATTTCTCTCCTTAGGTTTGTTTTCTATCAATATCCGACACACACACACACACATAGAGACACGCAGCACAACACACACACACACACACTCCCTCGAGCACACAATTCATCCCCATCCAAGGTTATACGGCGACCACTCTCGCTTGTGCTTCTTTGCACCCCAACATGCACAACACCTCAATCTTCAAAGAGGGCAACGAGCAGATCGAAGACGGCGACCACACCGCGCTAGAGAATGCGGGGTCATTTGGAAGCAGGGTGATGTGACGACGACTGACTGACTCCTCCCCCCACCCTCTCTCTCTCTTGCACAAAATTACTAATCCCTCTCTCCCCCGCACAAAATTGTCAATCCCTCAACCCACGAGATCCTTCCTCTCTCGTCCATGTTTTTCCTGCTCTCTCATCAAACATGTTGTCTCTTCTCCTTCCACGTATACAGAATCGAGATGCACACGCATCTCATGTATATTACATGTATGCATCTTTCTCACAGACCTAACTTCTTCCTCTCTCTTTCTCTCTCTATCTCTCTCTCTTTGTCCCGTTAGGTTTGTCTCCTACTCTCTCGTCCACATACATACAATCTTTCCCACCCTATCTGCTCCATCTTCAAAAGCTCTCTCTGCACGTTTCATTCACACATTAGGATATGTCAAAAATGTTGCTTCTATAATGGCTGATGTAGAGTTATGGTTGTTTTTGTTGCATCCTACAAAGTAATAACTATGAAATGCATTTAGATTCTGATTTGTCTGGGATTATGTGAGTTTGAGCATGTTGTGAAGTACTATAGACCTTGTATACATCTTGGGATTCGACAATGATTGTAACTATTGAATTGTATAGACCATTACATTCAAAGTCAATAGCCTAATATATTTATTTCACAATTTCAACAAATGATTAGTTCACTACAAACTAAGAAAACAAATGTGTACTCCCTCCGTTTTTATTTAAGTCCGAGTATTAGCATTGGTCAAAGTCAAGTTTTGTAAACTCTCAGAAAGCTTATAACAAAAAAAACATATACAATAACAAATCAATACCATTAGATTCATTATTGAATGTACTTTCACATCATACATATTTGTTATGGTAAATGTTTATATTTTTCTATAAACTTGGTCAAACTTTAGGAAGTTTGACTTTGGTCAAACCTAATATGCAGAGTTTACTACTACTACTCGCTAGTTGCTTAGCCGAATCACTCAACACGCCACAGGGGAGTCCAGTGTCACAAAATTTTGAGGTTGGCGGGAAAATCTCACGCGACCCTGATTCGAGCAGTGGGAAGTTACCATCATAGCCTTCGGAACAGGCCTACGGATGACGCTTGGTAGGGGGCTGTTTTCGTAACTTCAGGTTCACCCTACCCAGCCAACCCCACCCCGGCACCCAGAGTAGTACACCTGAATACTCCCCAATTTCTATCACCACCGCAAAATAGACTTCTCCACGGCACCGCAGCCTTCGTGCTCCTCCCCTTTACATCGGCGCACTCCTCCACCACAGCGCATCTGCCTCATCGACGACCTCGTACGCCGCACTGGAGCCGGTCCACCGTCGTCGTCGTACACGAAGCCTCTTCACCGGCATCGTCTTCCACGGTCTCGGATCTGCTTCCCGGAAGCCGACGCCAGGTGCAGAAGTACCATCGTCATGGACAATGAACTGACTCCCGTTGCCGACCATGACTCACAGAGGCCGCCGCGACCATCATTCTCCTCCTCGATTGGTAATGTGTGTATTGAATCACTTAGCAGTACATGTGCAGTTCCAATTTTGTTCATACCTACCCTTCAAATTTCCTGTGTGCTATTGTTCCCGTAAAAGTAATTGGTTATAGCCTCCATTGTCCAACAGAATATTAGCTTGTAATTGTGCGTCGCTCCTGTATCACGCTGTGCTTGGGTAGGTTTTTCATCTGCAACCAGTAGTGTGGCAAATGATGGAAAGGTTTTTAGAACTAGCAAAATGCCCATGCGTTGCACGCATCAAGATGCATTTGTATGAGTAGTTTATCTTGTTGGAGATGCTCTAACATGGCAGACGAATGCTTTAATGTTGCCCACAAGATGCGCGAGTATTACTAGTAGTATATTTTTCTTGCCATGTTGCGATTTTAAAACCACGAGTGCGAACATGCAGAGGAGCAATGAAGACCAAACACGGAATATTCGGGACATCTTCAAGGAGCGTGGCAAGTTAAAGAGGAGCTGCACCGAACCTGTAAAACAAGCTTTGGTAAGTAACACCCTTTCAATTACTTTCGTGTAGCCTCGTGTTCTTCGATGTGTATATGTTGTAGTTTTTGTTTCTCTTAAGCGTGGTGTTCTTCGATGTGTGATAAGAAGAGTCTTAATCGTCCTAATGCTTTCGTTTTTAGCTTGATGTAGGAAGTGGGTGTTCTCACCTTGTAGTCTGTTTTTATTTATTTTTTCCTTTTGAATTCACTTCTCGGAGTTTTGTTTATCTGGCTTCTACTAAATGGATCTAGATTGCTCTGAGTATTGATCTAAAAAAGAAGTAACTTCATGTCAGGATGCAGTTCCTGCGAGGAGGGAAGTATGGTCAACCTCGAGATCATGTTTCCAAAATGAGGCTGGATTACACACAAGGTGCCAGTTCCCTAATGATGCTGGATTAGACACAAGGTGCAAATTCCCAGATGATGCTGGATTACACACAAACCAGGTGGAGTCGTCAGCTGTTCGTGTCCTCGTGGCATTAGTAAAGGCTGAAAGAAAGCGTGCAGCAGCCCTTGAGAATGTAGCTGAGTTCCTGAAGAAGCGAAAAGAGCAATCAGATGCTCTCTTCACCCAAGCCAAAGAAGAGATGGAAGAAGCCAGAAATAAGCTAGCAAAGGCAGAGCAGGCTAGGCATCTCCCGCTATCTAAAACTATTGTCAATACAAAATTTCCTTCATAATAGCTAGGTTCAAATGTTTATCCAGTCAGCATGCCTGTTGTGATGTCTGTGCATCTACTGATGTGGCACAAAATGTTTTTTTTGGGTCATGTAATAACAGTCTTTCCAAACAATAACAGACGAAGTGTTGGACATGGTATAGTTCACGCGCAAGCCCGACATTCCAAGTTCAACTTCCACATCAAACTCATGTTCACAGATATCTGCACATTCATACATAATGTCCACAACCATGATTCACTTCAAAGCCAAAAAAAATGTGAGGAGAGTTATAAATAAAGAAAATCCTCTACTAGTTCCTGCTACCAGGGCGAGCACAACAAGTCAAGACCATGCGTAAATTAATTAGTTTGTAGTCATTTTTTGTGTTCTAAAATGCCTGCCGGCTCGCAGAAGGACGTGTTGCCGGCACACACGCAGATTCAATGAAGGCAGGCGGGGCAGTCTTAAGCTGGTTGCACGCGGCGAGGAGGCGTGCTCAGCCGGGCCTGCAGCGAGTGCGGCCCTCTTGGCCGGCGCGCCGGTTCAATGTCTGCGCTATGAGAGGTCGCGTCCGTGTCAGAGCAATCACTCCCTCCAGTCCTTTTTTGTTTGGGTATAACAAAATCTCGTTTTCCATTCACATTTTACAAGTAAAGTTCATGGACAAACTTTGACCCAAAGTACGATGGGGACTACTAAACCAGAATGGAGGTAGTAGTTTTTTTTAATCGAAGAAGGGTTTCCCCTTCCGATTTTCATTAAAGAAAACCAGCATCTAAATCTAAACCATAGTATTTGCCCTAGAACTACCAGGTTCAACATCTTGCAACATAAACCCATACAACCTCCATCGAAAAAAAACAAACAAACCATACAACCATACGCCAAGGAGGTACGTAGTACTATGAATTCCATTTTCGCTCCATACCAATCGTTCTAAAAACTACTTACTACTTATAACGCGCCATTGAAAATCAGAACTCTTAACCCCGCTAAAAAACGATATTTTAAACGTGGCTACTCGATCTGTGGCAACCGGCGAGCCACCGCGCTCCAAGTCGTTCACCAGTGGTCCCGACCATCAACTCCTACGGATCAAATTATCACGCGAGCTGACTATTCCTACAAAGGTGCTCCACCACGTACCCGGTACCCGCGAATGCAGCAATAGTGCCCCTAGGGTTTTAGGGTTTATTTGTTAACGTCGCCTTTACGTAACACTCGTGTGTGCGAGACAGCGAGAGGCCGACTGCGTGCGTGCGTCTCTTCTCTTCGTATATGTACTCTACCGTTTGTCTGGTGTCCAAAAAATTATAATAACTACTAGCAATGTGCCAATGCGTTGCCACACGATCAAAGTAGATTAATACATTGGCGAAGCTAGATGCAGATTACGCCTGGGGCTGTGCTATGTTGAGTGATAAACTTCTATGATTTTCTATGCTTTGCATGAAGAAATTACAAAGGAAGTTGTTTCTAGGCCTAGGGCTATAGCCCTAGCTGCCCCAGGCCTGTCTCCGCCACTGGATTAATACATATTCACCAATTTGATAGAAAAAAAGTCTAGCTTTGAAATACGTATATCACTAAAAATATGTTATGTTTCACTCAAAATATATTCCTTTTGCGGTTTTGATGAGATAAGGGAGGAATGTTGTTGGTTTCAAGATTCGAGAAGTGGTATATGTCTAATTTCTACTCTTAGTAGCAAGATGCCCATGCGTTGCACGGAACATCAAGATCTTGTGGGAGAAAAGGATGAACGAGGGAAGGCCTTGTCTGCAAATGTGGTGAAGAGTGCGGGTAAATTGCCATATTTTCCTTCCTATCCGTCAGATATAAATCAGACGACCTACATTGCAGGATGGCAGGCCCACCATCATCACCAACTCTATTTTTTATCCCTACTCTTATAATAAGCATTGTCGGTGATGATCGTTTGCCTGCCATCCTGCAATATAGGCAATTTTGCAAAAAGATACCCACACCCCTCTCCACATTTGCAAATAAGGCCTTCCCTCGTTCATCCTTTCCCCCCACAAGATAAACTACTCATACAAATGCATCTTGATGTTCTGTGCAACGCATGGGCATCTTGCTAGTTGTTGCAAAAAGCCCATTTGTGTGTGAGAGAGAGGGCGAGTGGAGGAGGACGGAGTGCCTGTGTGACAAAGACACAATGAGTGTGTGTGCGATAGGTATCAACTTAAAATGAGGCGATAGTGTGTGTGTGCATGATCGAGAGGGCGTGTCTCAAGAAGGGAAGAAAAATCTACATAGATACAAGGAGCGGGAGAGAGACATGTATGCGATGGTGGAAGCACGAGTGTGCGGGTGTATAAACCTATCTAGAGGCTAGCTAGTCGATAAATGTTTGTGAGAGAAATACGAGTCGGGGTGCGAAAGCGAGAGTTTTGTGTGTGAGAGAGAGAGAGATGGTAGTCGGGAAGGGGAGTGGAAGCAGGAGTTGTGTGTGTGTCTGTGAGAGAGAGAGAGGAGACGGTAGTCGGGGTTGTCTGATCGGTAAACAAATGAATAATGTCAGTCTGGGATGGAGACGAAAAGGAGACCGCAACAAATGTTGTGTCTACAGGAGAGATAGAGAGAGTAATTTTAGTGGTATGAGTCATATGTAGAGACATATAGGGTGTGTGAGAGAATCCCATAGAGAGAAAGACAAAGTGAAAGACGAGTGGAGACTGTGTGTTTGGCGGTGAAAAAGAAAGCTTAGGTACCGAGTGATACCAAAGAACAGTAGAGACGTGAGAGATAATGAAAACCGTGTAATGTATAATGATAGGGAGAGTGTGACACTTCTCAAGGGAGACGTCGAGAGACCATGTTTGCGTGGATAGGAGCAACATGAAGTGAGCGTGTGGGTGAGCTGGAGAAAAGAGAGTGATAGCTACCTGAAGGAGCATGCATGCGAGAGAGATGGACGTGAAAGGAGTGAACAAAAAAGGGATTCAAATATTTGCATTCGAGATGATGATACATGTAATCCATACTCGAACCAAAATTGATCTATCAAACATGCATACTCATATGAATTCACGCACATCTATGTTATTTAATATGTAGATATTACTGATCCATACATTTTAGTAGAACATAATTTGGTTAAAAAATTTCGAATTCAACCTTAAGATTTCGAGATCGTTGTATTTGTAAATCATACTATACATATAAAGGAGCAGAATTCTTTGTTGTGCTTTTGAAAGTATATATAAAAAATGATGTATATAGAATGTAATTCCAATTGAAAATGGATCCCGCCCCCCAAAAAAATACAAACGGGATTCGAATTGAGTTGGCACGGTAAACGTGCACTCTGCAAAATTTGAACGAAGCGGGGAAAGTCGTAGTAACTGTTGGGGAACGTAGTAATTTCAAAAAATTTCCTACGCACACGCAAGATCATGGTGATGCATAGCAACGAGAGGGGAGAGTGTGATCTACGTACCCTTGTAGACCGGCAGCGGAAGCGTTAGCACAACGTGGTTGATGTAGTCGTACGTCTTCACGGCCCGACCGATCAAGCACCGAAACTACGGCACCTCCGAGTTCTAGCACACGTTCAGCTCGATGATGATCCCCGGACTCCGCTCCAGCAAAGTGTCGGGGAAGAGTTCCGTCAGTACGACGGGGTGGTGACGATCTTGATGTACTATCGTCGCAGGGCTTCGCCTAAGCACCACTACAATATTATCGAGGATTATGGTGGAAGGGGGCACCGCACACGGCTAAGAATATGATCACGTGGATCAACTTGTGTCTAGAGGTGCCCCCTGCCCCCGTATATAAAGGATCAAGGGGGGGTGCGGCCGGCCAGGAGGAGGGCGCGCCAGGAGGAGTCCTACTCCCACCGGGAATAGGATTACCCCCTTTCCTAGTTGGAATAGGATTCGGGAGGGGGAAAGAGGAGAGAGAGAAGGAAGGGGGGCGCCGCCCCCCTCTCCTTATCCTATTCGGACTAGGGGGGAGGGGCACGCGGCCCAGCCCTGGCCACCTCTCGTCTCTTTCACTAAAGCCCACTAAGGCCCATATACCTCCCGGTACTCCGGTAAAATCCCGATTTCACCCGGAACACTTCCGATATCCAAATATAGGCTTCCAATATATCAATCTTTATGTCTCGACCATTTCGAGACTCCTCGTCATGTCCTTGATCACATCCGGGACTCCGAACAAACTTCGGTACATCAAAATGCATAAACTCATAATATAACTGTCATCGAAACCTTAAGCATGCGAACCCTACGGGTTCGAGAACAATGTAGACATGACCGAGACACGTCTCCGGTCAATAACCAATAGCGGAACCTGGATGCTCATATTGGCTCCTACATATTCTACGAAGATCTTTATCAGTCAGACCGCATAACAACATACGTTGTTCCCTTTGTCATCGGTATGTTACTTGCCCGAGATTCGATCGTCGGTATCTCAATACCTAGTTCAATATCGTTACCGGCAAGTCTCTTTACTCGTTTCGTAATACATCATCTCACAACTAACTCATTAGTTGCAATGCTTGCAAGGCTTATGTGATGTGCATTACCGAGAGGGCCCAGAGATACCTCTCCGACAATCGGAGTGACAAATCCTAATCTCGAAATACGCCAACCCAACATGTACCTTTGGAGACACCTGTAGAGCTCCTTTATAATCACCCAGTTACGTTGTGACGTTTGGTAGCACACAAAGTGTTCCTCTGGTAAACGGGAGTTGCATAATCTCATAGTCATAGGAACATGTATAAGTCATGAAGAAAGCAATACAAACATACTAAATGATCGGGTGCTAAGCTAATGGAATGGGTCATGTCAATCACATCATTCTCCTAATGATGTGATCCCATTAATCAAATGACAACACATGTCTATGGTTAGGAAACATAACCATCTTCGATTAACGAGCTAGTCAAGTAGAGGCATACTAGTGACGTTTGGTTTGTCTATGTATTCACACAAGTATTATGTTTCCGGATAATACAATTCTAGCATGAATAATAAACATTTATCATGATATAAGGAAATAAAATAATAACAATATTATTGCCTCTAGGGCATATTTCCTTCAGTCTCCCACTTGCACTAGAGTCAATAATCTAGATTACACAGTAATGATTCTAACACCCATGGAGCTTTGGTGCTGATCATGTTTTTCTCGTGGAAGAGGCTTAGTCAACGGGTCTGCTATGTTCAGATCCGTATGTATCTTGCAAATCTCTATGTCTCCCACCTGGACTAGATCTTGGATGGAATTGAAGCGTCTCTTGATGTGCTTGGTTCTCTTGTGAAATCTGGATTCCTTTGCCAAGGCAATTGCACCAGTATTGTCACAAAAGATTTTCATTGGACCCGATGCACTAGGTATGACACCTAGATCGGATATGAACTCCTTCATCCAGACTCCTTCGTTTGCTGCTTCCGAAGCAGCTATGTACTCCGCTTCACATGTAGATCCCGCCACAACGCTTTGTTTAGAACTGCACCAACTGACAGCTCCACCGTTTAATGTAAACACGTATCCGGTTTGCGATTTAGAATCATCCGGATCAATGTCAAAGCTTGCATCAACGTAACCATTTAAGATGAGCTCTTTGTCACCTCCATATATGAGAAACATATCCTTAGTCCTTTTCAGGTATTTCAGGATGTTCTTGACCGCTGTCCAGTGATCCACTCCTGGATTACTTTGGTACCTCCCTGATAGACTTATAGCAAGACACACATCAGGTCTGGTACACAACATTGCATACATGATTGAGCCTATGGCTGAAGCATAGGGAACATCTTTCATTTTATCTCTATCTTCTGCATTGGTCGGGGATTGAGTCTTACTCAATTTCACACCTTGTAACACAGGCAAGAATCCTTTCTTTGCTTGATCCATTTTGAACTTCTTCAAAACTTGTCAAGGTATGTGCTTTGTGAAAGTCCAATTAAGCATCTTGATCTATCTCTATAGATCTTAATGCCCAATATGTAAGCAACTTCACCGAGGTCTTTCATTGAAAAACTCTTATTCAAGTATCCTTTTATGCTATCCAGAAATTCTATATCATTTCTGATTAGCAATATGTCATCTACATATAATATCAGAAATGCTACAGAGCTCCCATTCACTTTCTTGCAAATACAGGCTTCTCCAAAAGTCTGTACAAAACCAAATGCTTTGATCACACTATCAAAGCTTTTATTCCAACTCTGAGAGGCTTGCACCAGTCCATAAATGGATCGCTAGAGCTTGCACACTTTGTTAGCTCCCTTTGGATTGACAAAACCTTCCGGCTGCATCATATACGACTCTTCTTGCAGAAATCCATTCAGGAAAGCAATTTTGACATCCATTTGCCAAATTTCATAATCATAAAATGCGGCAATTGCTAACATGATTCGGACAGACTTAAGCATCGCTACGGGTGAAAAGGTCTCATCGTAGTCAATCCCTTGAACTTGCCGAAAACCTTTTGCGACAAGTCGAGCTTTGTAGACAGTAACATTACCGTCAGCGTCAGTCTTCTTCTTGAAAATCCATTTATTCTCAATTGCTTCCCGATCATTGGGCAAGTCAACCAAAGTCCATACTTTGTTCTCATACATGGATCCCATCTCAGATTTCATGGCTTCAAGCCATTTTGCGGAATCTGGGCTCACCATCGCTCCTTCATAGTTCGTAGGTTCGTCATGATCTAGTAGCATGACTTCCAGAACAGGATTACCGTACCACTCTGGCACAGATCTTACTCTAGTTGATCTACGAGGTTCAGTAGTATCTTGTTCTGAAGTTTCATGATCATTATCATTAGCTTCCTCACTAATTGGTGTAGGTGTCACAAAAACAGGTTTCTATGATGTACTACTTTCCAATAAGGGAGCAGGTACAGTTACCTCGTCAAGTTCTACTTTCCTCCCACTCACTTCTTTCGAGAGAAACTCCTTCTCTAGAAAGTTTCCGAATTTAGCAATAAAAGTCTTGCCTTCGGATTTGTGATAGAAGGTGTATCCAATAGTTTCCTTTGGATATCCTATGAATACACATTTCTCCGATTTGGGTTCGAGCTTATCAGGTTGAAGTTTTTTTCACATAAGCATCGCAGCCCCAAACTTTCAAAAACGACAACTTTGGTTTCTTGCCAAACCATAGTTCATAAGGCGTCGTTTCGACGGATTTTGATGGTGCCCTATTTAACGTGAATGCGGCCGTCTCTAGAGCATAACCCCAAAACGATAGCGGTAAATCAGTAAGAGACATCATAGATCGCACCATATCTAGTAAAGTACGATTACGACGTTTGGACACACCATTACGCTGTGGTGTTCCGAGTGGCGTGAGTTGCGAAACTATTTCACATTGTTTCAAATGTACACCAAAATCGTAACTCAAATATTCTCCTCCACGATCAGATCGTAGGAATTTTATTTTCTTGTTACGATGATTTTCAACTTCACTCTGAAATTCTTTGAACTTTTCAAACGTTTCATACTTATGTTTCATTAAGTAGATATACCCATATCTACTTAAGTCATCTGTGAAGGTGAGAAAATAACGATATCCGCCACGAGCCTCAACATTCATCGGACCACATACATCTGTATGTATGATTTCCAATAAATCTGTTGCTCTCTCCATAGTACCGGAGAACGGTGTTTTTGTCATCTTACCCATAAGGCACGGTTCACAAGTACCAAGTGATTCATAATCAAGTGGTTCCAAAAGCCCATCAGTATGGAGTTTCTTCATGCGCTTTATATCGATATGACCCAAACGGCAGTGCCACAAATAAGTTGCACTTTCATTATCAACTCTGCATCTTTTGGCTTCAACACTATGAATATGTGTGTCACTACTATCGAGATTTAATAAGAATAGACCACTCTTTAAGGGTGCATGACCATAAAAGATATTACTCATATAAATAGAACAACCATTATTCTCTGATTTAAATGAATAACCGTCTCGCATGAAACAAGATCCAGATATAATGTTCATGCTTAACGCTGGCACCAAATAACAATTATTTAGGTCTAATACTAATCCCGAAGGTAAATGTAGAGGTAGCGTGTCGACTACGATCACATAGACTTTGGAACCATTTCCCACGCGCATCGTCACCTCGTCCTTAGCCAATCTTCGCTTAATCCGTAGTCCCTGTTTCGAGTTGCAAATATTAGCAACAGAACCAGTATCAAATACCCAGGTGCTACTACGAGCATTAGTAAGGTACACATCAATAACATGTATATCACATATACCTTTGTTCACCTTGCCATCCTTCTTATCCGCCAAATACTTGGGGCAGTTCCGCTTCCAGTGACCGGTCTGCTTGCAGTAGAAGCACTCAGTTTCAGGCTTAGGTCTAGGTTTGGGTTTCTTCTCTTGAGTAGCAACTTGCTTGCTGTTCTTTTTGAAGTTCCCCTTCTTCTTCCCTTTGCCCTTTTTCTTGAAACTAGTGGTCTTGTTGACCATCAACACTTGATGCTCCTTCTTGATTTCTACCTCCGCAGCTTTCAGCATTGCGAAGAGCTCGGGAATAGTCTTATTCATCCCTTGCATATTATAGTTCATCACGAAGCTCTTATAGCTTGGTGGTAGTGATTGGACAATTCTGTCAATGACGCAATCATCTGGAAGATTAACTCCCAATTGAATCAAGTGGTTATTATACCCAGACATTTTGAGTATATGCTCACTGACAGAATTGTTCTCCTCCATCTTGCAGCTATAGAACTTATTGGAGACTTCATATCTCTCAATCCAGGCATTTGCTTGAAATATCAACTTCAACTCCTGGAACATCTCATATGCTCCATGACGTTCAAAACGTCGTTGAAGTCCCGATTCTAAGCCGTAAAGCATGGCACACTGAACTATCGAGTAGTCATCAGCTTTGCTCTGCCAGACGTTCATAACATCTGGTGTTGCTCCAGCAGCAGGCCTGGCACCCAGCGGTGCTTCCAGGACATAATTCTTCTGTGCAGCAATGAGGATAATCCAAAAGTTACGGACCCAGTCCGTGTAATTGCTACCATCATCTTTCAACTTTGCTTTCTCAAGGAACGCATTAAAATTCAACGGAACAACAGCACGGGCCATCTATCTACAATCAAACATAAACAAGCAAGATACTATCAGGTACTAAGTTCATGATAAATTTAGGTTCAATTAATCATATTACTTAAGAACTCCCACTTAGATAGACATCCCTCTAATCCTCTAAGTGATTACGTGATCCAAATCAACTAAACCATGTCCGATCATCACGTGAGATGGAGTAGTTTCATTGGTGAACATCACTATGTTGATCATATCTACCATATGATTCACGCTCGACCTTTTGGTCTCCGTGTTCCGAGGCCATATCTGTATATGCTTGGCTCGTCAAGTATAACCTGAGTATTCCGCATGTCCAACTGTTTTGCACTCGTTGTATTTGAACGTAGAGCCTATCACACCCGATCATCACGTGGTGTCTCAGCACGAAGAACTTTCGCAACGGTGCATACTCAGGGAGAACACTTCTTGATAATTAGTGAGAGATCATCTTATAATGCTACCGTCAATCAAAGCAAGATAAGATGCATAAAAGATAAACATCACATGCAATCAATATAAGTGATATGATATGGCCATCATCATCTTGTGCCTGTGATCTCCATCTTCGAAGCACCGTCGTGATCACCATCGTCACCGGCACGACACCTTGATCTCCATCGTAGCATCGTTGTCGTCTCGCCAACCTTATGCTTCCACGACTATCGCTACCGCTTAGTGATAAAGTAAAGCATTACAGCGCGATTGCATTGCATACAATAAAGCGACAACCATATGGCTCCTGCCAGTTGCCGATAACTCGGTTACAAAACATGATCATCTCATACAATAAAATTTAGCATCATGTCTTGATCATATCACATCACAACATGCCCTGCAAAAACAAGTTAGACGTCCTCTACTTTGTTGTTGCAAGTTTTACGTGGCTGCTACGGGCTTAAGCAAGAACCAATCTTACCTAGGAATCAAAACCACAACGATAGTTTGTCAAGTTGGTGCTGTTTTAATCTTCGCAAGGACCGGGCATAGCCACACTTGGTTCAACTAAAGTTGGAGAAACTGTCACCCGCTAGCCACCTTTGTGCAAAGCACGTCGGGAGAACCGGTCTCGCGTAAGCGTACGCGTAATGTTGGTCCGGGCCGCTTCGTCCAACAATACCGCCGAACCAAAGTATGACATGCTGGTAAGCAGTATGACTTATATCGCCCACAACTCACTTGTGTTCTACTCGTGCATATAACATCAACACATAAAACCAGGCTCGGATGCCACTGTTGGGGAACGTAGTAATTTCAAAAAAATTCCTACGCACACGCAAGATCATGGTGATGCATAGCTACGAGAGGGGAGAGTGTGATCTACGTACCTTTGTAGACCGACAGCGGAAGCGTTAGCACAATGTGGTTGATGTAGTCGTACGTCTTCACGGCCCGACCGATCAAGCACCGAAACTACGACACCTCCGAGTTCTAGCACACGTTCAGCTCGATGACGATCCCCGGACTCCGATGCAGCAAAGTGTCGGGGAAGAATTCCGTCAGCACGACGGCGTGGTGACGATCTTGATGTACTATCGTCGCAGGGCTTCGCCTAAGCACCGCTACAATATTATCGAGGATTATGGTGGAAGGGGGCACCGCACACGGCTAAGAATATGATCACGTGGATCAACTTGTGTCTAGAGGTGCCCCCTGCCCCCGTATATAAAGGATCAAGGGGGGTGTGGCCGGCCAGGAGGAGGGCGCGCCAGGAGGAGTCCTACTCCCACCGGGAGTAGGATTCCCCCCCCTTTCCTAGTTGGAATAGGATTCGGGAGGGGGAAAGAGGAGAGAGAGAAGGAAGGGAGGAGCGCCGCCCCCCTCTCCTTGTCCTATTCGGACTAGGGGGGAGGGGCGCGCGGCCCAGCCCTGGCCACCTCTCCTCTCTTCCACTAAAGCCCACTAAGGCCCATATACCTCCCGGGGGGTTCCGGTAACCTCCCGGTACTTCGGTAAAATCCTGATTTCATCCGGAACACTTCTGATATCCAAATATAGGCTTCCAATATATCAATCTTTATGTCTCGACCATTTCGAGACTCCTCGTCATGTCCGTGATCACATCCGGGACTCCAAACAAACTTCGGTACATCAAAATGCATAAACTCATAATATAACTGTCATCGAAACCTTAAGCGTGCGGACCCTACGGGTTCGAGAACAATGTAGACATGACCGAGACACATCTTCGGTCAATAACCAATAGCGGAACCTGGATGCTCATATTGGCTCCTACATATTCTACGAAGATCTTTATCGGTCAGACCGCATAACAACATACGTTGTTCCCTTTGTCATCGGTATGTTACTTGCCCGAGATTCGATCGTGGTATCTCAATACCTAGTTCAATCTCGTTAGCGGCAAGTCTCTTTACTCGTTTCGTAATACATCATCTCACAACTAACTCATTAGTTGCAATGCTTGCAAGGCTTATGTGATGTGCATTACCGAGAGGGCCCAGAGATACCTCTCCGACAATCAGAGTGACAAATCCTAATCTCGAAATACGACAACCCAACATGTACCTTTGGAGACACCTGTAGAGCTCCTTTATAATCACCCAGTTACGTTGTGACGTTTGGTAGCACACAAAGTGTTCCTCCGGTAAACGGGAGTTGCATAATCTCATAGTCATAGGAACATGTATAAGTCATGAAGAAAGCAATAGCAACATACTAAACGATCGGGTGCTAAGCTAATGGAATGGGTCATGTCAATCACATCATTCTCCTAATGATGTGATCCCATTAATCAAATGACAACACATGTCTATGGTTAGGAAACATAACCATCTTCGATTAACGAGCTAGTCAAGTAGAGGCATACTAGTGACGTTTGGTTTGTCTATGTATTCACACAAGTATTATGTTCCCGGATAATACAATTCTAGCATGAATAATAAACATTTATCATGATATAAGGACATAAAATAATAACAATATTATTGCCTCTAGGGCATATTTCCTTCAGTAACCGCCCGATACCAAAATCTGTGAGATGGAAATCACTACTCCCTATCCCTGCCACGGACAGCCTATATGCTGGATTTATATAGGTTTCGATAGGGGTAGATTTGTAATTTCACCCAAACGTGACGTAACCGCCTCTCACCCGGATTCATACACGGTGGACGCCAAAACACAGTGTGTCCTCGGCCAAAATCGACTCCCTCCCCGATTCATATTCATACACGGTGGGCGCCAAAAACAAACTCTCGTCAGCAAATATTCGGTGTACGCGAGATTACCGTCCTATCCCCAACCGACTAGTGTTGCTGTGATGTAGTAGAAATTTGAAACGGGGGCTAAGTTTGTAAATTTCCTCGCATTTGAGACAAGCGCGCCCTGAATACATGGTTCCCCCTTCCTCTCTAGCTCCCTTTTCCCCATTCGTACTCCGTGGGCGCCAAAACACCCTCTCCACCGCACCCTCCTCCGTCCGCCGCCACCGTCCGCCACCCCATCCACCGTCGTCCTCCTCCACCATGCCGGAGCTGACACCCCGACGCCGCCGTCCATTACAAGAGATCGACCTCTCTCATCCACGGCTTCGGACCGGGATCCTTGCATCCTGTCCTCTCGCTTCATCCCCGCCGTCGTCCACCTTGCCGTTGCCGCTCCTACGACCGTCTCGTCCACCGCGCCCCGCCGCCACCGTCTACCCTCCTAGATCTGCTTCCACGCCGCCGACAGCCATCGCTACTGCAGCACCGTCAAATTCTCAGCAGATGCGTACACGGCGCCGCACCAGAGGCGGTACTCTTTCGTATCTGCTCAACTTATTTATCGCAGCAAGAAAATAGATCGCCACTGCTTTACTCTGATTTCTTGTCTTGGTTGCGAAGTTGCCTTTGTCCGGTTTGCACCTTCAGATTCGCCATGGCACGCTCAACACCATACTCGCAATGCTTATGGTTTTCCCCTTTCATATTCCACACTAGTTAAATCACAGTAGATTAAATTTCAAAATTGGGTCAGTCGATTTTTCAGAGCTCGCCGGAGTTTGCCGGTGCGATCGAAGGGGCTCGGGTGGGGACGGTGGTTGTGGGGGCGGTTGTGGGGCCTCGTCGAATGAAGAAAACTCGAGGCGGGTGGGGGCAGGGGTGGGGGTGGGGGTGGCGGAGGAACACAGGCGGTGGGGCCGGTGGTTCGGCCGGCGGCCCGTGCGGTGTTCTGTATGGGAAGCACAGTATGTTCCTTGTCAGGAAGGGGAGCAGGGACATCTGCAGTCAACAGCTAATAGAGCTGGCCTGTACGTGATCGATAGGCTTTCAATTACTAGCGGCAATACAACACCGTAATTTCGAGCCAGTTCCACTTTCCCGATTTATATATCTTGGTTATGGTGTACCCCTGTTATGTACACTATGATCTGCCTAGTTGCTGTGTGCTCTTGTTATCATGGTTTGGCAATAAACTCTCTATACAGTATATTATGAACCTATCATCTGCCAGCTATCCTTACTTCTGGAGCCTATTTTTTGTGTGTACTTGTGCCAGATTATATAAATGCACGCACCATATTACAGCACACATGAGCTCTCTCATCAGAATCCAGTGATAGCACACAAGTGTTTACAGGGGCGCCCCTATATTAGAATATCATCTGCATTACAAAGATAATCTCACAACTATTTATGTTTTCATGGTTCTCAGATATCATACGCAATTACAGTGAATATCAGAATCCACGCATCAGAAGAATATTGTGGAACACTGCGATGACTTACAAAATTGGCACCAAGGCATTGAGTGCCATTCTGGAAGCAATGAAACTCGTACGCTCCCCACCTGTTCATTCTTGTTCAGAATATCATCCTAATGACTATTCTAACCTCGAGGAGTCAAAGGCAGATGGCCTGTCCTGTTCACCCATCAAGGTGTCTGTTCTAATTTGGCAAGGTTTTATTGATTGCGCGTATCTTGCATATGTTGTCTTGCATTTCTTCTACTTTGTTGCACCGCCATCTGCTTAGTTTACTCATCATATATGTCGAGATGTCATGCCCATCCATTATCAATACATATTCCATCTGTCATCATACCATGTTTTTCCACTCAAATGTTGTTCTTGTGCATCAGACATCAAAAAGGAAGAGGGTGATTGCCGAACCTGAAGGAGCACCAGCAAAGTCCTTGAAAAATGTGGTGGTGCCGGAGAAATCAGACAACACCCCACTTATATTGGCTGTACAACCAGTGACACAAAACGTAGGACCGACTCCAGCAGACTATACCCATACTTCACTGGCCACACCACTAGCCCCACCACACAGGACCTGCACTCTAGCAAAAGGTATACCGATTTCATTTGCCATAGCACCAGCTGTACCACAAAAAATCCCACTCCAGCAAAAAGTACAGCAAGTCCACCGGCCGAAGACCTATCCCAACTGCAGAGACGGCCAATTCCTGCAGATTGGAACCCCATTCCATTTATTCCCAGTTTAAAAGACAATGCTTTCAATGTTGTTAGGGACTACGTGCATATATTCCCATCATGGGAAGATTATTGTGAAGACAAACACCATTTTCACATCTTCCTGTCCAACTTACGTGTAAGTGCTATTATTCATGGTTATTATTTTCCTACTTTCTGCTGATTGAACACATCAATGATTTACATTACATTGTTGTAACTAGGCGAGGGTCAATCTGGATAGTCATGACGAGCAAAGCTTGCCTGTGCTTTTCAAAGAAGCATTGCAGCAGTATCGGTGTTACCTGAGGAAATCACACTTTGATGGCAAGTCTATAAACGAATTTCCGGTGAAGTCTCATGTGCTAAATTTAGAAGACATTGAATGGAAAAACCTTGTTATGCACTGCTCTCGTTCCCAGGATGAGGTACTGTCTATGTAATCACATGACAATTTGAACTTCTACTTTTCCACATGTGCCTTACGGATCTTTTTTGCAGGAAATCTGCTCGAAGAAGAATTCCGGTTTGACAAGAACGACAGGATATCGCAAATATGCTGCCCGCTGCTTTGCTCTTGTTAGTACCTGTTGTCCCGTATCACTATACTTGCATACATACCTGGTTCATTATGTGACAGCAGTATGCATGATAGCTTGCTTATCAATTGTTCGCCCCAAATTATCTGATCTGTATGAATGGTTACATTAGTGTAGAATATATCCAATGCCAATGTTTTTTTAGCTCTGCATTGTTCTTGTAAGTACATGTTGTCCTTTATCAGTATACTTATAATGACAGGTAGTTGTTCATGTACCATCACTCTGCAGCTTATTTTCATTAGCCCTCCATTTTCTACACATCAGATCTATATTTATTCTTACCATAAGGTTGGTACTGAAGAAGTTTAGCTGTGCATTGCTCTTGGCTGTACCTTTTGCCTGTATCGCTGCACTTACATTTATAGCTACTTGGTTATGTAGCATCACTCTTCATCTTATCTTAAATATTCTCCATTTTTTCGTATATTATCACATCTATATTTCTCTTAACAAAATGTAGAATAAAGGCAATGCTTTTGAAGAAGATTCTATGGTAAACTTCTTGAATTGCCCCCCCCCCCATCAGCAGGAACAAGGCCTTTATATAGCCTGTCTTCACCAATAATGTAAGTTTGTCCATCTCAAGCCTTCAAACTTTGTTGTATATATTTGGTTAGGCATGACTGCAACAGCTGTTTATTTTGGTGTTTGCATCAAATTGCTTGTTTAAAGTTTATTATATGTAGTTCATAAACAAAAGTCCGTCCTTTCTCAATTTAAGTTTTCAATTGTACAACCAAGTTCCTTCTTCATACCATGTAAATTAAACTATACAGAGCAAGTGATCTTATTTTGCACTGCATGTATGCTTCTGTTCTTTATCTGTAATCCAGTGGTGTGGTGAACCTACCCACTACAACACAATGTCATATTATGCAATGTCTTAACTATGAACAATGTCATATCATTCTACTGTTATTTAAACCGTCTCTTTATTTGCCAATCTGAAATGGTATAAATTGACAGCACACTAACCATTGATACTTATGAGTTCTTGATCTGTAATCCAGTGGTGTCGTGAAGCTGCCAACTCCTTCACAATGTCATTTCCTGCCATGTCTTGACCTGAACAATATCATATTGTGTTAATGCAAATTTAAACTATGTCACTTTATTCGTCAGTAAGAAATGTGATGAATTGTCAGCACTGATACTTTTATGTGCAAAACCTGTCATCTGTTTGCTTGTTTATCTTTTAGAGTGAGGAAGATATAAGTGTTGAACAAGCGCAGTCTCATCATCTTGCTCAGCTGCTTGCGCTGCAGCTCCCCAGCAGGGCTAACCTTTCTTGAACTCTATTTAAGTGCTGTCGGTTTTGTATATTATTTTGTCGGCGTGTTTATTTGCACCGGTGGCGATCTTTGATGCCCAATGTATGTAATCTGCTGTCTGCTTGTGCTTTATTATCATAGTGGCGAACTTTGATGCCTAGTGGATGTAATATGCCGTAATTTCTTTATTGTATAGTATAGGTTTTTTCTTATTCACGATGCTACAGTTATTTTACTATATATATATATCATGTCTTCGCAGTAAACCGGTCAAACCGTAGAATTACGGTACATAATCGGGCCGTCATGCAATCACGATGTAGGTTGGGCCTGAAATGTGTCGATCAGCTCACGGGCCGGCAACAGCCCGAAATGAACCCCGGCCCATGATTGTGCGAATCAAATAACGGGCTTTTAACAGGCCAAAATTGTCTCGGTCCTTGTTTGGCCCAATCAGATATCGGCTGCGAGCAGGCCGGATGCAAACCGGGCCGTAGTTAGGCCCAACTATATGACGGGCTTTTAACAGGATGAAATTAATATAGGACCGAAATGTTAAACGGGCCCTTAACAGACCAAAACTAATATCAGGCCGAATTACTAAGTGGGCCTTTAGCAAGTGGGCCCAAAAGCATAGTGTCCAGTTGACGGGCCAAATCTGATATGGGCCATAATTGAGCCCAAAGCCTCTTAAAGGGCCGGACCTGATATGGGCCGTAATTTGGCCCAGAACGTGGTAGGCCTTTAACGGGCCGGATCTCATACGAGCCACTATTAGGCCCGCAGCGTGGCAGGCCATTAATGGACTGGATCAAATATGGGCCGGCATTTGGCCCAAAACATGGCAGGCAGTTAATGGGCCGGCCTACTAGGGTCCTCAAAATCTTGTGGGCCTACAGCTGGGCCGGCCCATTAATGTCGGCGAAATCTCGTGGGCCTTTAGCTGGGCCGGCCCATTATGATCCGCAAGAATCTTGTGGGCCTTTACCTGGGCCGGCCCATTCCGGCACACAAAAATCTTGTGGGCCTTTACCTGGGCCGGCCTATTATGGCCCGCAAAATCTTCTGGGCCTTTAGCTGGGCCAGCCCATTATGGTTCGTAAAATCTCGTGGGCCTTTAGATGGGCCGGCCCATTATGGTCCGCAAAATCTTGTGGGCCTTTAGTTGGGCCGGCCCATTTAAACTTGTTGGGTCGTGCCACGTGTCGACATATCATAGGCGCCTTGTCCAGTGAGTGGATGACATCTGTCCCGACGATGAGCCGGCACGTGTTTCCTCTAGCCAATGATGATTTTACACGTGGAAAATCCCCATTGGTCGGGGCTGTTAACGGGTTATCGGATCCAAAACCTGACCCGATAGCTTAACGGCGTACCGTTACGGTGGATGTCACGTGTCGGTCACCCTTGACGAAAGCACTTCTGTGACGCGCGATTTATTGTCATGAAAGTGGACACTTCCGTGATGATAATTTTGGTAATGTCATGGAACACTTCTACGACAGCACAGGTATGACTATCTTGATTCTGTCATAAATTTGTCATGGATGTACATGCATGACAGAAAAAGTGACCTACTGTGACAAACACGTATCATCACGGAAGTGTTTTTTTTTGTAGTGTTTTCTTTTTTTCAACATCAGGTTTGTCACAATGTTCCACAAGATTTTCCCTGATTCTACATTTCTCAAGTTCTCTAAGGATATCAACACAGGCAAAATCAGTGTCTGGAATGTTAACTCCCATTTTAACAGCTCTAATAATAAGATCAGGATTGGATAGAGCATCGAAAGAATTAAGATTTTGTGGTATACCTTCCAGGTCTCGCTTTTTCACTGCTGCCATGGCTTTTTCTTCAACTTTCTCCATCTTGTTCTGTGCATTGCGCAGACTGAAGCGAAGGTTTTCCTCGGTAACCAGCGGAGGAGCAGAAAACATCTCACTATCCATCTCAACCTCAGGCGACTCAACCTTGTACTCATTAATGGTTGTCAAGCTAAAATCACAATGATCAGTTACATCCACCACCTGGTGAGAGTTTTTAACAATGTCAGAGTAAGATTTTTTGATATACTCATGCATAAATCTATAGATATCTCAATAGGGGGCCTTACTTTTTCCTGAGCCATCTCACGAGCCATGGTTTCTATGAGGAGAGTAGTACGGAGAGACTCATCAGATTCGGTACTCTCTTGGGACTCCCGAATGGGGTCTGGTTTACCACCATGGGGAATGCAGGGAGATTTCCCTCCAAGCCCATTGGATAAACCGCCCGTTTTGAGCTCCAAGAGTCGATGAGGAGGCATTCTTTTTTTAGTAGTGTTCTTATCAGGATTGGAAGGTGCCCGCACCCTCTCTTTTTCTCTTTTAGGGTCTCTCACCAAGATCTGGTCCACCTCATAGTAGATATCATAGACATGATCTCCATGGACATCCTCAGCTATCGCAAGGATCTCGTCAACATTCCTGCATCCCAACCTAACCCGGACAGAGGCCGGGCGCTGTAAGGTAGCTGCATCGATTTCCAGAGGAACCCCAACCAGAGATGCCACGTAAGCCGGGTTTCTTTCGCTTCTTTTGTCTAGAGGGACATTGCTAGTTTTAACCCATGCCACTTCCATCACACCCTTGGCCCCAACTACAGAGGACCAGCGTGTAGCATGGATAACAACCCCGCTGGTCTTAAGTGCGACTCTCCCAACATAACAAATCTGTGCCACTGCTAGAGGATTAGGAAAGCGAACAACAGACACCCCCGGTCCTATCGCATGAGCAGAACAACGCCAACCAGTGGCTAGATATGTAGTTAAATCCAGTTCCATTTGACGGGTAGAGGTTTCCCCTTCCACAATAGTAACAACAATGTTATTGGCCCTTGCTTTAATTTGATTAGCGGTGCAAGAGCCATGTATGTATTAAAATCCCTGCCCCTTAGATTGAAACGCACATATAGGCGCTATGCACTCCCAAGGAAGAAATTCAACACACATAGATGCAAGGTGGCCTAGTTTGCTACATCTCTCACAATAAGCCTGAGGGCACAGAGCAGGGGGATGCTCATGAGATTTGCATATGGGGCAAGCATCTGATTTCTTGGAATGAGGCACCTGAGCAAGGTTTTTCTTCCCCTGAGCGTGACGATGAGAGGATGCAGCTTGGCGCCCGGCCGTGGTGTCGCCTGAGCCCGACAACGCCTGGATCTTCTGCACCCAGACCCCGTCGTCCTGGGCCTCACGGCGATTGGCCCTCGCCGCCTCGTCCCAGCGCGAGTTATCCCCCGAGCCCGGCCGTATGGTGGATGAGGTAGTGTTGGATTGGTCGCCTCCATCTTCGCGCCTCCAGGAGAACTTACTTCGGTTGCCCCCGCGGCCGTTGCCGCGACCGCCCTGGCGCCCTCCTCCGCGATCCGAGCGGCCACCACCGCCTCCTCCGCGTCTCTCTCCACAGAAACCGCGCCCTGCTTTGCTCGCCATGGGCGGAGTGGCCGCAACAGCCGCTAACGAACGGGGATCGCCCCCTACCTTGCCCTCCCACCACTCAAAAGTCTCTGGTGCTCTGGATCTAGGGTTCTTCGCCGCTGCCCAAAAATGGGAGAAGGAGACCTCTATGTCAAGGATCGGGTGGGGAGGGGGATTTATACCAGCGCTGTCGCCCCGCGGGGTAGGGTGGATCGCCCCCATGTGTCGCGCATCCGCCATTGATGGGCGGTTGGTGGGGTTTGGGTTCGCCCCGGTTTGACTCGACCCGGTCGTGTGCGGACCCGAGCGCCTCCCGTGTACCGCAGCACCTCATCCGTGCCGTCCAGCTCGCGCGCCGGCGCGGTGGTCATCGCCGGCAGCCGATCCCGCACCTTGGCAAAGTGACAGGGGAACGAAATCATGTCACCAATATCGATCTCTTCCCCCTCTCGAAGGATGCGCGCGTCGATCGTGACTCCGCGTGAGTCTAGGCGGAGAGCATCAATCCGCAGCGTGAGGACGCCGTCGTTGAACGAGACTGTGCGAGCTAGGAGATTGGCGGCGTACGAGACTCGCCATCTCGCGTCGAGCGCGCCGCCATTTCCGTCGCTCGTGCTCGCCATCAGTTCCCCGTGCCGCCTCCGCCACGAACAGTCCTGCCTACATTGGTAGTTCTAGGGAGAAATTAAGGCTGCGTTTGGCAACGAAGTTTTATTGCAGTTTTACAAGAAATACTGTGGTTTTCAATAAAGCCGCTGTTTTAAATACTTTGATGTGTTTGGCATGAACAAATACGGCAGTTTTAGAAACTGTAGTTTTCTTGACACCACGTTTTTTTGCTGTTTTGGAAAAAGAGGTTGGGACCTCTTTTTTGTAAACAGAGAAACACACATGCTGCGTTACTTTGCTCTCCCCTGCAATTTTTTTTCTGGTGAGCCCATCTTCCAGCCGTCCTTGTGATGTGCAATTCATCCATCTTCTCTCCTACCATGGACAAATGAAGCTCACCACTTGGTTGGAAGAAAGGTAGTATGCGCTACCCTGCTCGATTGATTGAGCCCGTCAAACACAACTCCATGCGCGTGTGTACGATTGATTGCGCCCATGACTTCCTAGGTCAGTGATCAAGTAGGCGTCCTTTAGCACACGCTAATTGAACCGCTCCTGTAGCTCCTTAGGTGTAGCTAAGTTAGCAGTCAGTCAAAACTACAGTAAAACAACACCAGCCAAACATATCCATAGTTTTACGAAAACTGAGAAAAATGCAGTTTCTAGAAACTGTAGTATCTGTTGTCCACGCATTGCAATACCAAGGTTTCGGAATACTACGGTATTTAAAAAATTTTGCTAACAAACTAGGCCTAAGGGAGGAAGGGGATCGGGTCCATCGGGAGATCAGAAAAGAAGACGGGAGATATGTCTACAGTCTAGTTACAGCACATCCTCACACGCACACACCGATTCGGTGATATTCCCGGCCATCTCACTGGACCCAAGTGTCTAGGTCGAATCGGTGATTGGGCTTTTCTCTTGCGCTTGGGCCACAGGGTCTTCTCGTCAGTGGTTGAGGCCGTGACATCGCCCCGTCCTTCTTTGGTGGCTTGTCCCCAAGCCGCAGCGCCGGGGGAAACGACGAGTGATCGGTCGGCGTTGCAGGATCTCTTCCGGGACTATGGGCGTCGTGTGAGAAAGAGGAGGTATTGGCAGTCTGGCGCAACTTTCGTGTCCGGCGGCAAGGCCCTACATAGGAGTGAGATGTGGAACACTGTGAACACGGCTTGACTCTGGCATCTTAGCTTGTACGAGACGTTGTGCACCTTGGTGATCACTTGAAAGGGGCCACGCTTCTCACGATGTCCCTTTTTGTGTGGACATGGAAAATTTACCGAACAATGATTAGAAAAAGGTTGTGATTGCAACCAAAGCCATTGTTTTCTCCGGCCCACACCATTCTTTTCTCCTCCGATTCAATATTGCCGTGTAAATATCCACTCAAATTGTGTACATGTAGCAGTAGCCATTAATCGGTGACCACGAGAAGGTCAGCGTTAGAAATTTCTTGTTGATCCGCCAGCAGAATAAGCCACCCTTCCTTCCATTCATGTACCCTGTCAATCATCACTGAAACTGTGAAATTCATTTGGCCCGACCTTCTTCGATTTAATGAAAGCAATGAAATAAGGTTATTCTGTCCCATAAGTTCTCTGATCTAAATTCTTGCCGCGTGTGTCTCATGATGTCGGCATAGCGTTCTACTCCATTATAATCTGAAGAACAAGATGATCTCGCTGTTCTTGGTGACTCATTGACTAGCAGGTGTGTTCAGAGCTGCAGAATGTGTAGGCTGTTGGCATGTGAGTTACATTATTAAGTTTCAGTGTAGTTCAACAGTCGCGTGCTTTGTTTTTGTGCTGTATTGTGTGAGCCCGTGTGGTTACTGAACCTGATTGATATCAACGTTGATATGGCCGGCAAATTATTCAGGCGTCCACTCGCTACTATGGGGTTGTAATCTTGTACTCCCTTCCTCTGGGTTTATTAGGCCCGTAGACAGGATCGGCAAGACCAAGGCAGTCTCTTATTCGCGCATGTTAATTGAGGCATTGTCCCTCGAGTAATTACATGATGCTTCGTATGGCATGTCATTTACTGCAGATAATTTATACCGCCACAATCCTGCATGCTCTCCACCAATAGCATGCACGACTTTCCCTCTGGAGCCTATGCATGCGAATTTATTTCCCGCGAGACTAGTGGATGCCAAGCGAAATCTCCATGCATGCAGCGTCAGCGAATTAATTATCACCTTGATAATGCTGCCCCATGCGTTAAACTCGCATGCATGCATTTTTTCCAATTAATTTTCCTTGGTAGTCGGACCAAAGGGCCTAACAGGAAGGGACGCCTCTCCTTTCCTCACGGGCCTAATAAACCCGGACGAAGGGAGTAGCTGCAGTCTCTATGCTGCTGGGTCCTAATTGATTCCATCCTCATGTCAATTTTCCCAAAAATGATCATTAGGTAAAATGAAAACAAAGAAGCAACATATTTGTTAATGTGCAGTTGCTGAACTGGCCATTCTTGCCTAATTTTTGTATGCTAGTGCCAAGATCGCAGCATTTCGGCAACTATTTACATTTGTTGTTCACAAACCCACTTCAATTTCAACCGAATCAAATCGCTTTCATCCACACAAGAATACCTTTTCTTTTGAGTTGTGCACAAGAATACTCTGGCCACTCTACTAGTTAGCTTCTTTTTTTTTTGAGGATTGGAAAGCACTTTATTCAGACATAATGTTCGACGGGATACAAATAACATCTGGCCTACTAGAGAGCCATAAGTGCCTACCAACATCTAAAGACAAAGCAGCCTTATACAGACTGTGTGCCTCAAAATTCAGTGCCCTGTTCTCATGTATGATTTGCACTGACGTAAAGCTTTGGATCTTCCTTTTGATTTCATCAATAATCACTCCTAATCGGCCCCTGTAGGATCCTTTAACATGGATAATTGTCGCAGCACAGTCCGTTGATGAAACTCTGGCACCCAAAATCTGCAGCTAAAGACAGCCCCTTGCTGCACGCCATTGATTTCAGAATTTCAGGTTCAGTCATGTCTGGAATTCTGATGGCCGAGGCTCCCAGGTATTCACCCGTGTCATCTCTACACATAGCTGCAAAAGCACCCCTATCTCCATTCCTACCTACAGCAGCATCAACGTGTATTTTGACGGAGCGCTTTGTTAGATGTGTATAGTTCATTGTGTACATCCCCATTGTATAAGGGGCTTTTCTGCACTTTGTCACATCTGTATATGTACTGGCCGCTGACCCTCAGTAAAGTTAGTTGCTCATTATCCAACATGGTATCAGATGCTAGGCTAGCCATTCCCTCCCCCCCCCCCCCCCCCCCCGCGCACGTTGCAACTCCGTGCACTCTGCCCGTAGCCTCCCCACCGCCGGCTGTCTCCAGCCCGTAGCCTCCCCGCCGCGGGCGTTCTCTTCCACGTCCAGCTGCTGTCTCGTCCAAGCCGTTGCTGGCACCGCCGGGCCTCGCTAGTCCGGCCGTTGCTGCCGCCGCCGGGGCTCGTCCAGCCGTCGCCGACTCCGGCCTCTCCGGCCGCCGCCGGGGCTTGTCCAGCCGTCGCCGCCTCCCGGCCTCTCCTCCGCCTCCGAGGCCCGTCCTGCTGCAGCTCCTCCCGACCTCCCCTGCCGCCCGTACGTCGCCCGTACGCCACAGTTGCTGCAGCTCCGCCCGTCCGCCGTATGGCCGCAGCGCCTCCCGGTCTCTCCAGCCGCTGCCGCCGGTTCTTGTCCCGCCCAGGCTGGCCGCTGCTGCTCCCCGCTAGCGTTTTTCTCGAGGGTGGAGCATCTGCCTCGATCCAGCCCCGATCCAGATCGGGTCATCTCTCTGTTGACCAAAAAAAGAGGCATAAACATCGGAGTGACTTCCTCATGTCCTCTTCGGGCTATGTCGCGGTCCCTCGGTGCTCGGTGATCTTCGATGGCACCAACTATGCTGAGTTTGCGGGGTTCATGCGTATCCATATGCGCGGTCTTCTTCTGTGGGGCGTCCTATCTGGCGAGGTCTCCTATCCGCTGTGCCCTCTTGCTCCTGTGGCCCCTACCCCGCCGGTGCCGCCGGTTCTTGCGGCCAATGCTTCTCAGGCTGATCGCGATGCAGCCAAGGCGCTTGATGATGCTGTTGTTGATGCTTATGATCAGCAGGTATCTGCCTATTCCGATGCTCTCTCTGTCTATCGGGATGATCTGTCTGCCTACACTCAGTGGTGCAATGATGATGCTCGTGCTGCTGCTGTTCTTATTGCGAGTGTCCTTCCTCAGTTTGCTTCGGAGTTCATGGGCCTCGACACTGTTGCAGCGATGTGGTCTTATCTCTGTCAGCGCTATCAGCCCTCTGGTGATGCTCTTTACTTATCTATGGTGCGACAGGAGCATGCTCTTCAGCAGGGTGACTCATCTGTTGACGAGTTCTACACACAGAGTTCTGCCATCTGGCATCAACTGGACTCTCTTCGGACAGTTGTTTGTGGATCATGCCGCTGTTGTCAGACTATGCGGTCCGACTTGGAGTTTCAGCGTGTCCATGAGTTCTTATCTCGCCTCCGCTCCGAGTTTGAGCCTCGACGTGCTCACTTGCTTGCTCGTGGTCGTGTTCCCGTCTCGGAGGTACTTGATGATCTTCGTGCTGAGGAGACCCGTCTGCACTCTGCCGGGTTGCTGGCGGTTCCGTCTGTCTTGGCTGCTCGGGCTCCAGTGTCGGCTGCTCGGCTCACTGCTCCACCGCTCCTACCTACACCTTCAGGGGGTGGGTCGCCCTCCTTATGCTGAAAAGGGCCGGTCGCGCCTGGTTTGAGCGCTTTGCCTCTGTGGTGACTGCCTCTGGTTTCTTGCCAAGTGATCATGACCCCGTGATGTTTGTCCACACGTCTCCTCGTGGTCGGACTCTTCTCCTTCTCTATGTTGATGATATGATCATTACTGGTGACGACTCTGAGTACATTGCCTTTGTTAAGGCTCGCCTTCGAGACCAGTTCCTCATGACTGATCTTGGTCCTCTTTGCTATTTTCTTGGGATTGAGATCTCCTCGACCTCTGATGGCTTCTACATCTCTCGAGAAAAATATATTCAGAATCTTCTTGCTCGTGCTGCTCTTGGTGATGAGCGCACAGTTGTGACTCCTATGGAGCTCAACGTTCAGCTTCGTGCCTCTGATGGTGAGCCTCTTCCTAATCCCACTCACTATCATCACCTCGTTGGCAGCCTTGTCTATCTTGCTGTTACGCGTCCTGACATCTCCTATCCTGTCCACATCCTGAGTCAGTTTGTTTCAGCCCCCACCTCTGTCCACTATAGTCACCTTCTCTATGTTCTACGATATCTTCGTGGCACGATCTCTCAGCGCCTTTTCTTTCCCCGCTCCAGCTCTCTTGAGCTCCAGGCCTACTCTGATGCTACCTGGGCTAGTGATCCCTCTAATCGACGTTCGCTGTCTATTTACTGTGTCTTTCTTGGTGGCTCTCTTATTGCCTGGAAGACAAAGAAGCAGACTGCAGTTTCTCGCTCGAGTACAGAGGCTGAGTTGCGAGCCATGGCTATGTTGACGGCTGAGGTGATCTGGTTACGGTGGTTACTTGAGGACTTTGGTGTGTCTGCTACTACCTCAACTCCTCTATTGTCCGACAGTACCGGTGCTATCAGTATTGCACGTGACCTGGTGAAGCATGAGCTCACCAAGCACATCGATGTGGATGCCCACTTTGTGCGTGCGGCGGTGCAGGATCAGACTCTCGCTCTTCACTATGTGCCCTCTGAGTTACAGTTGGCTGACTTTTTCATGAAGGCACAGACTCGAGCGCAGCATGGATTTTTCCTCTCCAAACTCAGTGTTGTTGATCCACCATGAGTTTGAGGGGGGTGTTAAATGTGTATAGTTTATTGTGTACATCCCTATTGTATAAGGGGCTTTTCTGCACTTTACCACATCTGTATATGTACTGGCCACTGGCCCTCAGTAAAGTTAGTTGCTCATTATCCAACACGCTCCATCTTGTTGCAGCTGATCTCAGTTGCGGTCTTGCCATTTTCTTAACAGGTAGCTGGCCCAGATCATTCAGAAAGCGCTGAATAAAACAAAAATTCGAGTGGTGGCTGAAAGATGTCTTCATGAATCGCCTTGCGCCTTGCCCACCAGATTGACCACAATGTCACCAAGGTTTTCACGAAGAATTCTTGTCCCATAGATTCTTGTGGTTCTACTAACCACAGGTGTGTGTCATTCAGACTACACGCGATCAGATACTCGACTAACTCCTCATCAATCAGAGACCACACGCTCTTCGCCAAATTGCACTCAACTAGGGCGTGCTTCCAAGTATCTTCATGAGCATTACATATCGGGCACACCGGCGTGTCTGCCATGTTCCGATGATGTCGAAGTGCTTTGGTTGGAATTGAATTTTGAGCGAGACGCCACGCAAAAGTCCTCAGTTTTGAAGGGATCTTTACCTTCCAAAGCTTGCACCATTGACGCTGGGCACCCTCAATATCAGAGCTTCCTGCTTGGTGTTCGAGCCAGTCCTCTCTCCTTTTCTTCATCTCCATGATCAGCCGGTATGCAGAGCGCACAGTAAAACTCCCCGATTTCTCATAATGCCACGCCCAGGAATCATCAATACTATAAGCACTCGGAGGTATATTAAGTATCGCGTTTGCATCAGCAGCCTGCATGTGCTCCAAAACCGCTTCCTTGTCCCACCGTTTCTTAGCAGAAATGATAAGCTCGGACACACTTCTGGCGGGCTCGCTGACCACGATAGCAGCGCACGTAGCAAATGATCTCTTGGGATCCAGTTTTGGTTCCATATACTTGTGTTCTCTCCATTGCCAATCATGCGTACCAGTCGCTTCAGGATCTGTGTTCCTTCACAAATTGCACGCTAGATTTGAGATGGGCGAGTTCCCAATTCCGCCTCCAAAAACTCCTTATCTGGGAAATACACAACTTTCAGTATTCTTGCGCCGAGTGATCCCGGCTCTTGTAAAACACGCCATGATTGTTTTGCCAACATGGCCAAATTGAAGATTTGGGTATCTCTGAACCCCAATCCTCCGAGATATTTTGGCATGGTAAAAAATTCCCATGAGACCCATGCGGTTTTCCTTTCCCTGTTTTTGCTGCCCCAAAAAAACTTTCTTAATAGTGTATCGATCTGATTACATAATCCACGTTGGAGAAGAAAACATGACATTGAAAAGATTGGGACTGCTTGTGCCACAGACTTGATCAACACCTCTTTTTCCCACGGCCGTCATGCACTTCTCCACCCACCCCTAAACTTTGAACCATATCTGGTCTTTTATATACTTAAAGGATCCATTCTTTGATCTTCCAACATCAGACGGTAACCCCAATTACCGTTCAGCCAAAGCTTCATTTGAAACATCAAGAACCCCTTTAATCAGATTCCTCCTGCTCTCAGGACACCCTTTGCCAAAAAAGATACTTGACTTCGATAAATTAACTCGCTGCCTCGATGCATCACAATAGTCTTGTATCGCATCTTTGATGATAGTAGCCCCTTCCAAATTTGCTTTAAACATCAATAGGCAGTCATTAGCGAACAGGAGATGGTTGACCGCAGGCGCTGTTGGAGCGGCCACCACCCCTCTCGCATTCTCACTATTGCTTCTCGATTTCAGAACACATGATAAACCCTCCGCCGCAAGCAAAAATAGGTAGGGGGAGATGGGGTCCCCCTGCCGTATCTCTCTAGTTGGTCTGAAATCTTCCTTCTTCACACCATTCACTAACACAACGGAAGAAACTGACGTGACACATTGCATCACTTTTGACACCCAGCCCCTATTGAAACCCATTTTTAGCATCACAGCCTCCAAATAGCACTAGTCTACTCTATCATACGCTTTCATCATATCTAGCTTCAACGCACAATGAGAATTAGTTTTGCTTCGAGACCTCTTCATAAAATGTAAACACTCATAGGCGGCAATGATATTATCGGTAATCAGTCTTCCCGGTACAAATGTCGATTGCTCTGGTGAGATGATCTCCGTAGCACTCTTTTCAGCCGGTTCGCGTGCACTTTGAGATGATCTTATAGATCACATTGCACAAGCTAATTGATCAAAATTGAGTTAGAGAGGTTGTATTCAATACCTTAGGAATTAACACAATGAACGTCCTATTTATCACCTCTGGATATTCTTCCCCATTCAGCACTCGCAGCACAACTCGATTAACTTCATCACCACACATGCTCCAGTTCTTCTGAAAAAATGGGCAGGGAAACCGTCTAGACCGGGTGCTTTTGTTGGAAACATCTGAAACAGTGCTTCCTTCACCTCTTTTTCTGTATAAGCCTCATTTAGCATTGCATTCATACCATCATTCACCTTCCGTGGTATGGGTGATAATACCTCTTCCATCCCAATAGTAGGCTCACTATCGTATAAGTTCCTATAGAAATCAGTGGCCATCACACGTATTTCCTCTTCATCAGAATAGATTGTTCCATCTTCTCTCCTAAGCTGAGTGATCCTGTTACGCCTTCTCCTATTTGTAGCTTTTAGGTGGAAAAATTTGGTATTCCCATCTCCCTCTGCAAGCCACTGGATGTGTGATCTTTGGCGCCACATAATCTCTTTCCGGAAATTAAGTTCAATAATCTTCGCCTCGATTTTTATTTCCTCGTGCGTTGGCCCTACTCTTCCTGCTGCTCCACGAAGGACTTTAAGTCTGCCCTTCAAACTTTTGAGTTCGGCACGGACATTACCAAATTCATGGGAACCCCACTCAGCTAAAGTTCTCGCAAGTCTTTTCAACTTCCCTTCCAAACCTATGGCTGTGTTGCACTGACCATCGGCCTGCCATTCAGTTTGTAACATCGGGAAAAAGTTCACATGCTGCTCCCACATTTGCTCATATCTAAATATTTTATCAAGTCCAACTTTTCTATTTGCATCTTGGAGATCATTGAACAGCACAATTGGTGCGTGATCAGATTTGCCAGCGACACGATGACGGAGGGTTGCGAAAGGGAACCTCTCACTGCACTCTGCCGTTGCCAGCGCCCGATCCAATCGTACTCTGCAGAACCTCTACTCGTTAGCTTTGTCTGGCTTCGTGCGAGACGGAAGTCCCCTCTCGCCTCAGGTGCTTCATTACTGAGCCAGCACAGTGCAGTGGAGCACTGTTTTTATTTTTGTTTTAATACTTTTATTTACATTTCTGAATGAAAAGAACTATATTTAAATTTTAAAAAATGTTCACACAGTGTAAAAATATTGTTCCTGGAACTTTTAAAAATGTTCTGGTAATTTTAAAAAAATGTTGACAGCATTCAAAAAATAAATAAAACTTCATTGTATGTAAGAAAGTTCACGCATTTCAAAAACACGTTTGCGCATTTAAAAAGAAATTTATGCAATGTAAGAAAATGTTCACATAATTGAAAATACTGTTTGTACCATATTGGCTGCGTGTGTCTCGCGTTGCAAGCATAGTGTTCTACTCCATCATTATCTGAAGAAAAATATGATCTCACTGTTCTTGGTGACTCATTGTTTGACTAGTAGGTCTGTTCAGAGCTGCAGAATGCGTGAGGCAGTTGGCATGTGAGGATTAAGACCCTGTTCGGTAATCACCCGCTCCCGAAATCTGTGGAGCAGGGAAACCGCAGCTTCTCGGATTTGAACTGCAGCTCCGCCAACTCCGCTCCCGGAGTTGTGGAGCGGAGGGTCACCGAACAGGGCCTAAGTTTCAGTGTAGTTCAGCAGTTGTGTGCTTTATTTTGTGCTGTGTTGTCTGCTTTATTAGGTTACTGAACCTGATTGATATCAATGTTGATATAGCCGGGTGAATTATTCAGGCGTGCACTAACTACAGTGGGGTTGCAATCTTTGTACTGCTAGCTTTGTACCGTGTGCTGCTGGGTTCTATCTGATTCTATGTCCATCTAAGTTCTGCCAAAATATGCCATTAGGTAAACGTAAAATTAGAAAAATACTCCCTCCGTCCCGTAATTCTTGTCGCAACGGTATTTTTGCGAAAAAGTCCTTCAAGTTTATCCGACCGAACCCGCGGTACAGTTATCTCCTCCAACTGCTCGCTCAGCTCCACCAGCTCCCCCGCAACGCCGGCGACGTCGCGTAGCTCGAGCACACCGCGCCGCCGCTCAGCTCCACCGCAACCCCGCGCGGATCCACATCTACCCCGCGCAGCTCCAGCGCAGCTCCCCCGCTCCCCTTTCCTGCATCCCTAAATTTCCAAGCTTTTCCCCATCCCCTTTCGCAAAATCGGCACTTGTTGCCCGTCGATTCGCCGCCACCACCACCAATCCTGGCCACCGTCGAGAGGGGAGGGCAGGAGGAGGAAAAGGTCACCGGCGCCGGCATGATAGAGGAGAGCAGGAGGAGAAAAAGGGACCAGACGAGTGGCAGCGGGTGGTGGCGATGCACGGCACGGTCAAGGTCAACCACAACAAGCTGCCGTGGGCCACTGGAGAGGTGTCTACGGCGGAGCTCGTCGGCGTCGCGTATGCCAGGGCGTCGAAGCCGACCAACGCGTCCTGGAGCGGGCGACCACAACTACAAGGGCGCCTCCGCGTCCGCCGTGCTGGCCCGCCTGGCCGGCGGCAACAGGGGACGACGACGGCGGTGAAATTGAAGAACTGCAGGAGGTCAGTCGTCCACATCCCTGTGCCTCTGTTGGTGAAGCATCATGGAGTAATGCTGTTAAGTGATTTGCTGCTGTTTGTGGTCCAACTCCTGTTGATTTCAGAAAGAATTCCAATCCATCATGGTGTGTGCATACAGTTAATTGATCTTCAGATTGCGGAGTAATGCTGTTAATTGTCCCTGTGTACTGTATGCCTAAGCAATTTTTATGACCTGGATTTATCATGTGTGAACAAAATTAGGAACAGTACAGTACAGGTTCTTCAGACCTTGTTGATCAACAAAATTATTGCCAAAAGAGTTGATACACATGTTGATATGTAGGCTTATTGGTACAGGGTACTCTTGTCTTGACAATTCACAGCAATCTAGGTGAGGCTATTTTCAGTTTGTAAAATTGGAGTATTTTCCATTTTGAAACTGAAAATAAGCTGCCGAAACTGAAAGAAATTGGAGTACTGAAGATCTTCTTGTACTGTCATTTTTTTTAACTGTGCACCAAAAGAAATGGTTCCCAATCATTTAGTAGCATAATTATTGACAGGGAGTATTTAGGACAATCCATGAGGTATCATACTTAGGTATATGGGGTTCAGGAATATCATCTGTACTGAATTTTACTGTCAAAATTGGAGATCAGATCCAGCTCCATAATTTTACTGTATGAGACAGTCTATAATTTCCCATGATGGTGGACTTGAGCAACAACATGGGCATCTTGGCCTTTCTTTCTTCCCATGATGGTGGACTGGAGCAGAGCAGATGAGAGGAGAGTGTAGTTTGATCCAAATTGTCTGCTTGTTCACTAGCTCAATATCGAACTGTAACCAAATTGTCCATTTAATAGAAGTTAGGTTCATTCCCAACTAGATGGAAGGGGCTGTGGATCAAATAATTCCGGTAATTCCAAATAAATCCAAATAATTCCAAATGGTCCTGACACACTTTCAGGTGCCTATAGATCATTGTGAACTTGCCTGTTAAAATCACTGATCATTTGCACTGTGAACTTGCCTACAAAAACACAGAAAACTTGCCTACAGATCATAGGCAATAAATATCCACTTGTAAATTAAACCTCAACTTGCAGAGTTGTTGTTTCCAGTTAACTGAAATTATAGTGACTACTCCTACTTCTTCCTTCTTTGTTCTGAAACTTCAGCTATCCTATTTACAGTACCTAGCTACTGTCAAAACAGAACACTGTATATCTATAGCTTCATTTTAGAAATTTAATTAGTGCATTTCTAAAATGGAAAGATTATGGCACAAAGATTAGTAACATCACATCAAGCATGCCATGCCATCTTTGATTCTGTTTTTGATGGAGTACTAGGTAACCTTGTGAAGTGAATAATCAGTAGTACTCATGTGATTTAGATTCAGTAAACATGACAGTAAAATTGCTCTAAGATTACTGACTAAATAAAGGGCTCGCTGTATTAAGCAAATCAATTGACGAAATGCATCTTTAACTGAATTTACTAAGTTAATCTTGGCTGTGTGAGCTGAATTCACAAGGTGAGCATGTGCTACAGCAGGGCACTAACAGTGAGCACATTACCCCTCCCGGATACAGTATGATTCTCGCAAAATTTGGCGATACAAATGGAGAAACAGGCCCCTTTCATAAAAGAAAAGAAACGTTTCTTTTTTTTTGGTGCTCTGTTTTCTCTTTCATCACGGCAAGCCGATGCCATCTTCTTGGATTGATCTTCAGTATAACAAGTTCATTGTAACTAGTGCAAGATTCAAATCATTGTAACTAGTTCAAGTTCATAACCCATGCTGTCTGGTTGAACATTTTTAGAACCTAAACATTGATGATGATCGTGAGAGTCCACAATCCATGCCGTAATAATTCCAGTTGCCAAAATTTTGTCTGATTGAATGTTCCCGAAATTAACATGGTTGAATTGTTTCCAAAATTAACAAAATCTCATTTCCTGATTTAATGTTTCCATAATTAACATGATTGAATGTTTCTAGAATTAACAAAATCTTCCTGATTGAATGTTTCCAAATCTAACATTACCAATTTTGCAGGACTACCTACCTAGCAGCAGCAGCAGCAGTAGGCGTCAGTGCGGGGCAGCAGCAGTAGTAGGCGTCGACGGCGAGGAAGGAGACGGCGGGGAAAGACTACCTCAGTAGCACAGCCGACGAGGAAGGAGCCGGCAGGGAAGGAGAGGCTGGGCCGGCGATCGGAGTCTCCCAGAGACGGGGCGCGGGGAAAGATTGCGGCGGAATCGCGGAGGTTGGCGGCGTTGCAGGTGCTGGTGGGCGGCGCCGCAGTGGCTGGTCGCGCAGGTGGGCGGCGGCGCAGTTGTGGGTGGCAGAATCACGCAGCTGGGCGCCGGCAGGTGGTCGCGTGCGGATCGAGGACCAGCTGGCCTGGCGGTCACGGCGATGGATGGCGGAATCGGCGGGCAGCTGGTGGCGAGTGAGCGGCGGTGGGTGGTTGTGGGTGAGTTGCGAGCGCCAGAATCTCCAGCGCGGCGGAGGGATCCCACGGCGCCGGCCCCTGCCCCTGGCGACTCGCGGGCGCCGGACGGAGGAAGCAGAAGGAGACGTACTTGTTTGCTACTGTTTTTAAAATTACGAGGTGTTTTTTGCAAAAACTCCACTGTACTGCGCCCGCGACAAGAATTACGGGACGGAGGGAGTATATGTGAATGTACGTGCAGTTGCTGAACTTCCCATTTATCCTTGCCTAATTTTTGTATGCTGGTGCGATGACCGCAGCATTTCTACAAATATTTACATTTTTTTAACGTAACCACTTCAATGTCAACCAAATCAAATCGGTTGCATCCACACAAGGATACTCTGGTCACTCTACTCATTGTCTTGCCGTGATCCTCGGCAGGGTCGCCTCAACAAGGAAAACTCGGCAGGATGCTCAATGCGCGAAATCGTATTCGATGCTCAATGCGCCGTTTACTATGGGCCGGCCCATGTAACCCTCCGGGTTTGGGAAGCTTCTGGATGCTTCCAGCTGGTTTTCTTGTGTGTGTTTCCTGATTCGTTTTTCTGTGTTTGTTAGGCCGGTTTTTCTATAGTTATTTCTTTTTCTTTACTTTTTTGTATTCATTTTTTATTTTGTCAACTTTTTTCAAATTTGTAAAGTTTTTTAAGCTCATGAACTTTTTTCAAATGCGGGATACTATTAAAAGTGCATGAATGTTTTCAAATGCACGTTATTTTTTTCAAATTCAACACTCTTTTTCAACCCGCTAAAATTTTCCAAATCCATGAACTATCGAAATGTACATGATTTTTATATAAAATCCAAAAATTCTATTTCAAAATTTTGAACATTTTTCAAATTCACGAACCTTTTTCAAGTTAATGATATTTTAGAAAAATGCAAAAAATTCAAAATCATAAACTTTTTCCAAAATTTGGATATTTTTTTCACAAAAAGCATGTTTTTTTAAAATCGATGAGTATTTTCTTAAAGTAAGTTGTTCTAATCCATAAAAACCGAGGAGCCAGTTTCCTCAAACCACAACTGGTTTTTCTGAACCAGCAATAAGCAACTGGTTTTTAATTTTGATGAATGAACATTTTTAGTTTTGATGAACAAAATTTAAACTTTATGAAAAAAAATTCATATTTAATGAACAATTTTGAATTCAAAAACATTTTCTAAATACGATGAACATTTTTTATTATAATGATAATTTTAAAAATTTACGAACATTATTTGATTTCTATGAACACATTTTGAATTCTAGAACCTTTTCAATTTGATGAATATTTCCGAAATTGATGATCATTTTGAAAATAATTACGAACTTTATTTAATACAATGAACATTTTTTGATTTTGATGAATGAAATTGAATTTCAAATAATGTTCATTGATATAAAAAAGGTTCGAATTCAAAAAATATTCACAGATTTGAAAAAAATGTTCCCTACTTTACGAAAATGCTCATAAAGTTGGAATTTATTTTTGAAAAAGAACATACTAAAAAATGAAAAAGGGAGATGGCAAATGTAAATGTAAAAATAGAAAGCAAAAAGGAACAAGGAAAAAAATAAAATAAAAAGATAAAAGAAGGAAAAAGAAGAAAAAATGGCTTGGGAAGGTTCTAGAATGTTCCCAAAACCTGAAACGAGCAAGATGGGTCGGCCCAAAATGTTGCGAGGCGGGGCTTGTTTCTTTTCATTTTTTTGCATGTTTTTTGGGAATTTCTTTATGGTTTTTGAATTTTGCGTGGTTTACTCTTAGTTTTCGTGAAAACACAATACATCATTTTTTTTTTGTTTTTCTTTCGTGAAGCATACTATGTGAAAAAACATAGTCGTGCAACTATACTTCCATGCGTAGATGTGGGCCGAAGAAAGTACTGTGCTCAACTAGTCTTTATTAAGAGAAAATTGGTTAAACATTTTTGTTAAAAGGGAGCAAAATTTTGTGATCTCCGCGCAGTTGATTGATGCGTGGGTCTCCACTACCCACCAAGGTCTACCCATGCAGCGTTATATTAATAGCTCTGTACGGTTCATTTGATCCGGTAAAAGGTTCTGCCCTCTACCCACCAAGTGCTATGATCCAGACCTAGCCATATGAGCCAACACGCTACCAAGGTCTGTTACGACACGGCTCGAGGATGGCATGCGAGCTAAAAGAGCCGGCCCAGCACGGGGCGTCTATATCTTGCTTATAGGGAGCAACTAATTATGGAGCGCTCATTGAAGACCTATGTCACGTGTCGCGCTCTGGGCGACTTCATTGATTTTTGTTTTTATTTTTATTTTTCCCACGCGTTTTCAGCTTTGTAAATGATTTTTTTGGCTTTTCGGTTCTTCCTCGGTCTCTTTTAGCTTTTAGAAAAAAAATCAGAAAAAAAATATTTTGCACAAAAAATGCGTTTTCATTTATTTTTTGCTTCCACAAGAGGCACGAATTTGCTTCCGCGAGAGCTATGATTGGAAACGAAAAAAAACATGTTTTGATTTTTTTTCTTCCACGAGAGGCACGGTTTTGCTTCTATGAAAGGCATGGCCGTGCCTCTCAGAAACGGAAAAAATATACATGTTTGTTTTTATTTCTTCTGCGAGAGGCGCGGTTTTATTTCCGCAAGAGGCATAGACTTGCTTACGCGAGAGGCACGGCCCTGCCTCTCCAAAACGAAAAAACATGTTTCTTTCCTCTCGGATAGGCACGGCCATGCCTCTTGGAAACAGAAAAAATGTGATTTTTTTCTTCTGTGAGAGACATGTTTTACTTTCGTGAGGGGCACGGATTTGCTTACACGAGAAGCACGACCTTGCTTCTCGAAGATGGTAAAAAACTTATTTTCTTTTTTTCCTCCCACGAGAGGTACATATTTGCTTCTGGGAGAGGCAATGCCTCTCGGAAACTAAAAAAATGCGTTTCATTTTTTATTTTTCGCGAAAGGCACAGTTTTGTTTCGCTCGGTTTTTTCATGAAAAAAAAGTTCATCAAAACCTTTCAATATGGGATCTAGCTTTGAAGATGTCGAAGCGAGGAATCGAACGGTGAAAATGGTTCGAGATTTGAGCACACGATCTAAGCTATAAAATATTTTGAATAAACGGATCTACAAAAAAAAGAAAACTCACAGGTTACGACAAATGATGCACATGCAGTGTGCCACTTGCTGCAATATGAGAAGATGGAGTGGCCTTTGGACGAAGCAATCCTCAATTAGTGAGAAGTAGGGATCAATCCCTTCTCTCCAAGGAAATCGCGAGAGCTGCTACTCCGCCCAGTTCCCATTTGAGGTAAGAATGAGGGGCGCGCCTCCCACTTGAGGCGATTTGAGTCAGCTTTCTTCGGAGCTTTTTTCCTTTCATTTTGTTTCTTTTTGTTTTCTTCTCCGTTTTTTCATTCCTTTTGCATTTTGTTTCTTTTCCTTTTTGTTCTTCTTTTCTTTTTTTCATTTTATTTGTTCTTTTGGTTATTATTTCACATTTTTTTATATGTCAACAACATTTTTCTAATACAGGTCTAAGATTTTTCCAATAGAAATTAAACACATTTTTTATATTTTTCAAATGCTTGATTAATATTTTGAAATACAAGATTAACATTTTTTAATATATGGTCAATATTTTTTCTATATATTTTATACTTTTTTAAATGCTTGATTAATAGTTTTCAAATGAAAATATAAAATAATTTTGAATACGCGGTCAATATTTTTTATATACACATTTAATATTTTCTAAATTCTTGATTAACATTGTATAAATTCTTCATTAACATTTTTATGTACATGAACAAAATTTTTTATCATTTTTTAATAGACATTTTTTCAATACATGATTTACATTTTTTCAATACACATTTAACATTTTCCAACTGCTTGATTGACATTTTCCAAATACTTGTGCAACATTAATTTTTCAAATGCTTGATTAACATTTTATCTAAATGGTTAATTTTTTAATCATTTCTCTAATACATGGTCAACATATTATCTATACACATTTAACATTTCTCAAATTCTTGATTAACATTTTTCAAATACTTGTTCAATATTATTTTTTCAAAATGATTGATTACATTTTCATATACATGATAAAAAATATCATTTTTTCAATACATGGCTGACAATTTTTCTATACACATTCAACATTTTTCTGAATGTTTGATTAACATTTCTTGACACTTGTTCTTCATTTTTCAAATGTGTTTTGTAGAGTGTTTTTTGTAATACATATTTAGAATATTTTAAAATTATATAAAAAAAGAAGCAAAAAATAAAAAAAAATAGAAAACCCCCCCAGAAAAAAGAGCCTGTGGCCTGCCCCACGCAGGGGCCGGCCCCTCTCTCTTGTCCCTTTAGCTAGTCGGAAGCTGGACTCGCCGAAGGCGGGATATAGGGGTGCCCTGCCATTACTAGGCTTATGTCAGTTTGTACTTGAAGAACTAAGTAGGCTTATTTGAAGTACAGTGTGATCTGTTCTAGTGAAAACTTATGTGAATTTATAATGTCAGACCCAAGATGAAAAATATGCAGTATCGGTTTCCAGCACATACCACCTGACAAATGTAGCTTCTCGTACCAGACGATAGTTCGTGTGGCATTTGTCAGGACATATTTTAGAGTGTGCGTTCACTTATTTTGCTTCATATGTAATCTCAATTGGAATCTTCAAAAAGACTTATATTTAGAAATGAAGGGAATACTAAGCATGGGAGGACAAAATTGCACCAAGACTACCGAAGATACAAGCGTTGGTGGAGTGCAGAACATTCGTGACAAGCGAGGGAGCCGCAGAGGGACCATGAGAAAAGAGAAGATAAAGTTTTTTTTGCGTGTAAGAGAAGATAAAGGTTGGCACAGAAAAATAACTAAAAGCATCTCTAGTAGATCCCGTAAAGCACCACCTGTAAAAAAATGATATACAGGCTCTTCTAAAACGATTTTACGGTATCGCGAGGCATCGGACGGAACATATCCCATAAACCTGTACCGTAAACATTTTTATTTTTATTTTTTCTCCTCACGCTTCTTCCCCGGACGCATGCATGGATGAACTCGAACTCCGGCCGGCCAGAAGCCTTGGACGGAACATATCCTGTAAACATGTATCGTAAACGTTTTTATTTTTATTTTTTTCTCCTCACGGTTCTTCCTCGGGAAGCATGCACGGATGAACTCGAACTCTGGCCGGCCATAATGGCGCCGCTTCGGCCTGCCGCCTGATGGCCCGCTGCCTGCTCCGGCGACACTCCGGTGATGCTCCGGTGATGCCCCAGTGACACTCCAGCCCGGCGCGTGCTCCGGCGATGCTCCGGCCGGCCGCTGGCAAGCTCCTCCGCCTGCTCGCTGCTCATGTGCGGCGTCGTGAGACCCCCTGCTCCGGCGTTGACCGGTTTATGAGATCCTCCAAAAAACTGCTGAAATCCACTAGATATAAATAATTGGGACTCGAATATAGGCGAGCCTGTATAAATTTTTACGGGGTATGTTGTTTTATGGGATCTATTCGGGGCGTGTTTTTTTCAGCTTGTACCATAAATATCAAGGTTAGATCGCTTTTATAGAATCTGCTAGAGATGCTCCAAGCCGTGCGCTTGCAGCTTGTTCCCCGTGCAGTCTGTTGCCTCCCGTTGCAATTAATGCACTCAGGCGCATCATATTGTTTAAAGACGATAAAGCTGTAATAGGGCTGAGACCATGGTTAATAATATAGCCAACACTCAGTTATAAAGTGAAATGTCATATGGAGCCAACCTAATAGTCGATATATACAATAACAAGTTTTAAATATATAATATTTTATAAATAGTTGGTCCACTTTACACCCTTACATAGTGTCATGGGGCTCGTGCTAGAGCTGGCTAATAACTTTGAAAACCGCTTATCTTCTCTCTTTTCTTTTCTCTCCTTCAAATAAGCAAAGATATAATACTATATAATCCGTATAGCCTGTTTATGTCAACTTGTTGTACTTGCTCCGAGAATACAATCAAGGGTGCACATCGACATGAGTTGACTGGTTTGATTTGAGGAGCAGCTAAGCCTGAGCTCATAATCGAATATTCGAATTTAGGCTAGCTATTGTGTTAGACGCAAATGTCGTCTGTGAATGTCAGGCAGATCGACCGCGGGATTCCCATACGAATCAAGCTTTGTACATGATTTGAGCTAGCTTTGTACATGACCAAGCTGAATCGCTAGCTTTTTGTTGACGTGCGTCCTAGGTATTAGAGTTCTCAGGCGTGAGGTTGTGCGGTTTATCTCAATGGACATCAATCTCTCGCCTTGTGACAAGATGTTTGGTGCTAAACCAGTCACAACGTATTTTCATTTTCGAGTATCAACTATCAAATGCAATTCTCGTTGAGTCGAGACCATTAAAATGGGATTGTCGCAAGCACTTGCCCACTACTACATGGAGCTGGCCTTCGCCACTGCGTCTGCCAACTCCACTATCAAGGATATCGGAGAGTTCTGTGACTCGTCACTGCAAGAAGAGCACGCCTCACCATCCAGCGGACGTTGTGCCCCACCATCACTAGCACAAGGACTACTTCCTTTTGCAATATATTTTGCATAAGCACGCCTCAACAAGTTTATTACGACCATCAATCCTAAAACGCATCCATTGATGATGAAGAGACCCGCAAAGCTCCGTGAACTGAGGCGTGGGGAGCCAGCTTCCAGACTTCCATAGTCCGGTGACAAGATTGAATCCTTGAACCACTTCTTCTCAATACTAGAACCTTCAGACCCTTCTATCAAATTTAACACGGCCTTGGAAAGATCATCCACCAATGGAGAGCCTTTAGGGAAAACCTGTACAAAGGTGCAACATATTAGGCACGGTAAAGCCAAGTTAGCAAGCTCCAAAACTTGAGCATAGGTTGTAGCAGCAACTTACAAAGCCAAAACCGGCCGTCTTGTCAATGGGACCAACCTTTCGGAACTCTTTTCCGTACTCCAAGAGGAAAGAATTTATGTATGGTGTTTCATCGAAGATGGCAGATACCCCTTCATTCTTTGATCCAGACCTCAATGCTTTTGCATATTCCTCATGTGTTCTAAAAGCTTTTATCCGCGGCTCCTCAAATTGGAGCCTCCTCAACATTGAGTGCACAAATGAGCCACTCTGATACCCAACATTATCATCATTCTGTAAAAGTTGCCTTGGGTCTGTAATTAAAGGTGGGAGCTTCTTTGCAGTTAAAATGGACGACAAGCTTGCCGTGTAACTCTGCACTATAATTACCATTACGAAGCACCAGGATACCACAATAACTTTTGATTGGAGGCTTTTGAACTTTTGATCTGTCCCTGAAATGTTAGTAGAGTCTGTAAGTTGGAGTCCATAGTATAAAGTAAGTTGGAGTTTATAGTATAAAGGTAAACAAAGTTTGCGAATTTGAAAAGAGCAAATTAGGCCGATTATAAGTACATACCATGCATAGAAGTCCCAGTGAAGAATGCGAAGTAGAAAGCAGCGTTGAACTGTTTCCATTTGGAACCCCTTAATTCATCATTTATAGGCTTTTCAATCATCCACACAATTAGGCCAGTGAATAACATAAAAAGTATTATAGCAATCCAGAGGTCCTTCGTTAGTGGCTCTAAGAAGACCCACATGGCTGGTTCATCCTCATCTTTACTAGCTAGAACAAGCATCGACACACCAGAATCTGTGTACGGAACTGTGAAGTCCACATACCTAGTTCGATTGGCGATAATTGTCACATCACCCACTACTGCATCAAATTTCTACGACCCAAACATGAAAATAGAGAGAAAAATGTGTTACTATTAAATGAAGACTGTTTAAAATTCAAAACAAAAGAAGTTTGTTGAGAATATAGAATAATCAGGGCTAACCTTGAAATAAACCTGTGATACTAGTGTGTCATAAGAATCTGAACAGTCATACGGAATGTACCGGTAGCGTAGCCCATACGGCAGTTTCTTCACAGCAGCCTCAAAGACATCAATGCTGTAGCCTTTGACAATTGGTATACTAGAGCTAGGATTGGTCTCAACATGCACAAAGACCTCAGAATCCCGTCTCACGGGCACACCAATCTGGAGTGTCGTTCCATTTTCAGGGAAGCCCCATCCTCTGGGCACTGTTATTGAATTTCCTGGCCAAATAACTGTTCTCGTGACTTGATCCGCCCTTGTCGTATGTTTAGCTTGGCCAGGCCTAGTGCTAGAGTTAAGAAACGCTGAAAGACCGTTACCAAGGTTCCAAAAGCCAATGCGTCTAATTTCCTCTTCAATCACATTGACAATCTCATATGTTGGAACTGGCAAGTGCCTATCAACAAACATGAATCTCCCAGCCAATCCTTCATATTCCCCATCCATTATGTAAGTGAGGAGTTCTGGTTCAGCAGGAGATGCTTGGAGATCATCTACTAACTTGTCCATATTCCCTAGTTTAGACCTTAGTTGTAAGGATCTGAACCTCTTAGCTTTCTCTGTTGCAGATGCTATTGCCCATAACAAATCATATGACCAGTATTGGAAGATGGTTGGTTTTGCCACCCGAACATCGGGGTCTATATGGTATGTGGATCTGTATTGAGTGACAAACCGAGCCATGAAACCATTGATCCTCGTAGTCTTTGCTACATATGGCCGGAAACCGACAACACCCTGCATGGTTTCAATGGTATGTTGGGGAAGCACATCAAGGGCATTACTGATGTCATCTGTGACAATCCATACATACCCTTCAGTCATCATACCGATTGTTGAAGCTCGAGCAAATAGGCGGGAAGCATCGGCTGGCAACATATGAACGATGAATACACGTGTTTGCATGGTCTTCAGCTTGTATAGTTCCACATCAATTCGGTAATCAGGGGAAGTAGTAGGGATGGCAGAATGGTTAATGACATGGACGTCAATGGCCTCAAGAGCACTAGTAATGGAAGGGAGAATGCTGAGACCATGATTGTTGTCCTCATGGACCAGAACAACATTTTTCCAGCCATATGCCTTAATAAAGGCAGCAATCGAAGCTGCTTGGGAAGAGCCCTTGACACAAGCATGAAGGAAGTACGGAGCATGACATTGAGTAATTGTATCACCTGTTGCAGATGAGGTGATGAAGGGAACCTTGGTTTTGTTCGCTAGGTAGGTCAAGAATTCTGCTTGTAAAGTATTCTGTGGACCGATGACAACCCCAACCTTTTTGTTATCGATGAGATCTATTGCTGCAAGGCAAAAGAATTATCAACTTTCAGTAAAGTGTAATGAAATCTGGATGTGTGGTAAAAATACTGGAGACATGCACTTCAAAAATTATGGAAAACTAAGAGCCAATAACAACTTGTATTTTCTGTGATCTTTTTCTAATTGGCTTCTCATGTGTTATTCGGGCAAGAGTGGAGTTGAATGCATGGACCAAAACGGTGATGGAAAAAGGATGGGACTAACAAACGAAAGCAAATAAAATGGTATAATACTATATAACGTACCATTTGTGATGTACATATCCGGGCAATATTTCATTTCTTTCATTTTTTGAATGGAAACTATACTTTGTAAAACACATGATTTTATAATAGTGCAAACTATTTTTTTCCTTTTGATTCCCAAGTCCAACATGGTGACACATAACTCAAACGAAGTTCAGCGTACGGAAGCCCACCATGTGCAACCATGCCCGAACTACATGCAATCGCTAAGCGCTCTCAAGTGTGCCTAACAAACTGAAAAGGAGTCTGATTGCATGACATAAACCCTAGCCACTGGAGGGAAGCTCCATTTCTTGCCTCCGTTTCCTTTAGTTCCCCACGTCCCCTATAGCTACTTCGGTAACAGGAGATGCTGGGACCATAGATACACGTTGGAGTGCAGTCTACGTTATGGTACATAGGTGGCGGTGGCCTGAAGGTGGAGGCAACGTCACATGAAATAAAAGTGCCATGACCCAGTCTCACTAATTCTAGTTGTGACCATCTTTGTCTACACGACACACATTGTCGGCTATGGATCTGGTGGGTTATCGTCAGTTGAAAAAAATAACGCGTTATAGCGCCTCTACTAGCAATGCTATAGCATTATGAGGAATGCTTCGCTAAATGAATCAATGTGCATTGTCTCGCTAATAGCACGCTACAACATAATATAACACTCAAATAGCGTATTTTAAGGGCCACTCTATTTTACCATAGCACACTGTTTTTTTCATTCGTTATCGTCTGGTGCTTCAGCTTGTCAAGAAGGTGTTGGTGCCAGGTTTGATGAGTTTGGTTCGATCGGGTTTTTCTTCAGTTTCACTTTTTGTGCCTCCGGCAACGAAACAGTGGTTCCACAGGTTTCTCACCTTTTTGGGTGGAAGATCATGCGGCTTTTTAATACATACTATGTGAGTCAAGTTTGTTTAGGTTTAGCCCTTTTCATTTATAGTTTTCTTCACTGGAGCCTCGGAGAGAAGTCAAGTTACAAAAGATGGAGCTAGAGGCAGCGACTTAGAAGAACTTACATGTAACTTTTGGTTGTATCATAGATCTTTGTTGTACACATGGGTGTTTCAGTTTCTTCAGTTGGATTTAATGTGTTCAATTCATGAATACATAGGATTCTTTGTCTATAAAAGAAAGCTAGCTGCTCTGGTGGCAAATAGGAAGATGGCGCAGGCCGTAACACTTGTAACTGAATCTCTGGATGAAATAAGAAGCATTCCTCTCACGGCGATTCCACGAGATTACTGTCCCAATTCGTTGATGGGGTAGATCGATCTTTAACAATAATATAAACCACCTATATAAGCTTCCGCCACTCACCAGGAGTACGAGGGTTACCAGTTGGGCATTTTGGGAAATTATAGGAATATAAACATGATTGTTTAGTTCATATAGCCTGGGTGACGTTAATTTTCTCTTAGTAAGTACAATTTTCTTACTGTTGCCTAAGATAAGGCCTTTGGCATCCAAGAAAATCTTCATTATAGTAGTATATGTCATGTTTTAATTATTACTCCCTCTGTCCTATAATGTAAGATGTTTTTTGACACTGGTGTAGTGTCAAAAAAGCGTCTTATATTATGAGATAGAAGGAGTGGTATTTTTGCAAAATCCTTTAATTAATTGTGTGATTTAGTCTTGTGGGCATGGTTACTAGCTAGAGATGGCTTCACGATAAGTTTTGTTCTCATCTCTTCGTGACATAAAATGCTGGTTTTGATCTACTCCAAGATTATAACTAGTACTAGTTCTTCTAGACCTTGTATGCATACTAATGTTATTCAAAGAGGATACATGCGTACATGCATGCATGCAAGATGACCAGACAATTCAATGCGCGCGAGTACGTAGGCGTATATAGGAGTACGTACCTGCAGATGCGGCGGTGACGACGTCTTGGTGTGAGTCCCTGACGTGGAGCTTGACCCTGGTGGTGTAGCTGGGGTGCGTGGCATAGAAGTCGTGCAGCGCCATCTCCATGCTGAGAAGGCTCTTCTTCCCCAGCTCCGTCGCCAGGTCCAGTATCACCCCAACGTTGGCCGTCACCAGCGATGGCGGCGGTGGCACAGATGCGGCGGCGGCGGCACCGTCGAGGAGGAAGAGGAAGAGTACGCCGAGGAGCTGGCAAGCCACATTAGCACGTAGTACTACAGGGGAAGCCATATGCATGCAGATCGCAGTAGTCAGCACTAAACACAGCAAGACGTAGCTATAGCAAGCATCCGATTAGGGGTGGTTAAGTACTTGCTAGCATCCTCTAATGGCGGCGCTATTACCGGGCTTCTTCCTGCTCGATCGTTTGAATTTCCCTCTTCTTCATGGGCGTACGAGGATTGACCGTAACTTACTCGGTTGTTAGGTACATCACATACATCCGCCAAGTATACTAAGCAGCCAAGCAGGGCGTCCAATGGTTGCAACGTACGTAGTACCGTAGTGGATAAGATGTAGAGCTACTCGATCTAGCTGATGCTGATCCATACCGGCATTATCCATCCATCAACCGGCCCCACTGGAATGCATTTTGTTTTCATTTACCTCGTTCAGCGCGTGCATGCAAGTTCGTCTAACATGCTGCTGCTACAACTATAAGATAAGACTACACAAGGCTTGGCCAGCAACTACCAGGCTAGCTCAACGAACGTGCACTGTGGCTGGGGTGTGGCCTCACCTGCAGCCCAGCGGTAGTACTGTAGCCTGCACGTGACGCTGGCTGCAATAGCACGGAAAACACGTGTCTGATTCTGCCGCGGACACATGAGTAACCTGGTTAACAATCACGGGAACGGGGATGAAGCACGCGGCACACCCGCAAAAAAAAAAGAAAAAGATGAAGCACGCGGGTAACCTGGTTAATAATCACGGGAACGGGGATGAAGCACGCGGCACACCTGCAAAAAAAAAGAAAAAGATGAAGCACGCGGCTGGCACGTGCGTCCGCTCTCTTTTCCCCGCTTTTCTTTAGTTATTATATTTAAATTTCCGAAACCAATCTTTTGTGTGCGGATGTGCATCAAATAGTTCTTTAAAGGGCAGCGCTCGATCCACCATCATAAGATGCTTGATCTCAGCCACATATGCTGCACGTACATATTTTCTTTAGTTATATTTGAAAATACTGTAGAACAATATTTGAGGTTCAAAAAAAAAGTCTGATGCCGTCGTGGCTGATTGTATTCTGGACGACGGTGGCCTCACTTCTCATGAGGGGACGGAGCTCACGTTCAACCGCTGGTGTCAGTTGACACCAGTGCTGTTTGACTTTTCAACTAGCATGCTTAACCAATTTTGTCTTTGACCCCATCTAGAAAAATCGATTGACACCAGCCCAACCGCCAGGAAGCTGCACCACAAGCCCAAAGAGTCAGCCCAATTACAATCGTGCAAACAAAAAAGGCTAAATCAAAGCCCACAACACATTAATCTGATAGCGGCTCGGCCTGTGATATACGCTACAGTACACGCCGGTCGCACGATCCACACATATTCGTCTCTTGAGAAAAAGGGTTTCCCCGCTTTGTATTACAAAGCAACCACCGGTACATCCAACAATAGGTGCTCGGGCCGCAACACAAACAAACCCAAAGAAAAACAAAGAAGAAAGAAAAAGAAATAAATGCCAACAACGGCAGATTAACGAAACGAAGATGACCAGTGACCGCTGCACCCTCTAAAGAAGTACCACCACGATCCCAACACTCTGAAGCGCCGCGTACCAAGCAACACCTTCAAGAAGGAGGCGCGGACGACGCTGCTGTTGCCCGGACTAGTCCTAGGGTTTCCCCCTGTACGCGCGCGCGCGGGGGGGGGGGGGAGGGGGGGCATGGGTTGAAGGGGTGTACCCGACGCCCTTCTGGAAGGTTCGACGGCACCCACAGGCGTCACCACATCGGGGTCGGACGAGCCGCCAGAGATTTCTCCCAACCCAAACCCCCCCCCCACCACCCCAGACGAATCATCGTGCACCGCCCATCACGCCGCCCACCAACATGTGCCATCATGGTCACCGAATCAACTTCGCCGTCTCCCAGAGGTCACCGACACGAGACTTGGAGGGAGGGAGAAGAGATAGTGGCCTCGGGGGCATCCGCAACATCGTCGACGTGAGGGGACAACCACCACCGCCAGCATGGAGCCGACCAGACGCACGGACAAGGGGCTTACCAGGCGTCGAGGCCCGGCCGGACCCAAAAGAGTCCGGACAGCCCCTGCCATCACGCTGCAGCTCGCCGGCCTACGAAGCCGCCACCGCCCGCAGACCACCGCCTCTTCGCCACCAACCAGGGAGCAGCGTCGCCGCACACCGAGTCGCCGGCCCACCCTAGCCCAGATGGAGCCCGAAAGGGCCTAGATCTGGGCCAAGCGGGCGCCGCCGGCCACCAGCACCGCCAAGCCACCCCGCGGCCAACGACCACGTCATCGCACCAAGGACCACGAGGCTCGCCGGACTCCCGTCGCCGAGCCACACCGCAGCCGGCCGAGCAGCATCGCCGCCATCGGGAGGCCCCCACGCCCCCCATGAGCGAGCGGGGAAGGGACGGCCCGCCGCCGCCAGCGCCGCGCGGGCAAGGCCCGGCGGACCCAGTCGGCGGCAGCGGGGAGGGAGATGGACGGGGATAGGGGCGGATGAGGAGAGTCGCAGGAGCTTGCCCGTCGCCCGCGGGGAAGGGGGGGGCGAGCAAGCGGACGGGGGCGCGGGGGAGGAGGGGAGGGAGGAGAAGAGGGGGGCGGAGCGCGCGAGGCCGGCGGCCGGCGGCGGCGGCGGGGGGCCGGGGCGGAACCCTAGTCGCGGGAGCCCGCTTTGGGTCTTTTTTCCTAGGCGGAACCCTAGTCGCGGGAACCCTAGGGCTTGCAATCCTCAGTTCCGCATCCAGAACCAAAACCCTAGCAATGTGAAGCAATCTGTGGTTGGATGGTTAGAGGGACTGTGGTATCCCAGCCCATCAGGGTTTAAATCCTGATGCTCGCATTTATTTCTAGATTTATTTCAGAATTTTCAGTGAGAGAAGATGTTCATAGAAATGAGTATATACACGTGTATATAAACACTTGCGTCTATACCATGTTAAAAAACCAAACCTAGCAATCTCAATATCTCTTTTCGGCCGGCCGGCCGGCCGCAGCGGGAACGAAACAATTTTAATTTAATAGTCCGCTGAGGCAAGTTCCCGAGTTCAGGTCTCCTGCAAGGTACACCATGACTGTATGTACATATGTGACCTCCACACAAAATTTTCTCTCACCTTGCCTAACTTGAATTTCTCTTTCTTGATTCATCTAGGAATTATGCATAATTTTTTGTCGAAATCAAGAATACAACATGTTGATTTTGATTGAGAAAAATTGATAGATCTTGTTATTGAACTTCACATTTACATTGATAATGTGCGGGCAAATCCAAGATTTGCCAATTTGGTTCGTATTGCTGATCTTGCTATATTAAAAGGTGGACGCCAAGCAGAATCCTTTTTTCTTTCATTTGGTGCATCGACTTCTAAATCTGGTTCTAATTTTGTTGGCTGTCAATGATTTTTTAACAATTAATATTGCAACAATGTTTTGCATAACAAAATAGGCGAGCAGTTTATGAGTGATTGACTGATTTGCTATGTGGGGAAAAAATGTATTTTTTATCAATACGAATAATGACATGGTTGATCTATTAAAGATGGTGAAAGGTCGTGAAGGGAAATTATAAAATGTGAGTCTCGAGTCACTTTAAGTTTCAGTTGATGATATTTATTTTTAGTATTATTAGTTTGTGTAATATGTTTTTATTCTTTATTGATCTTTTGCTCGAAGTTAGAAATGAAGCTCTAAAGTTGTCTTCTTTGTTGAACTTTTTTTTAGTGTTTTCTTCTTATGAATTTGTAAGTAAGTGATTTCTTGCCTTCACTCGGTACGCAAGCTTTTAAAAAACTATTATTTTGCAAAAACAACTACTATATTGTTTGCTGATTGCATATTTTCATTCTTTGTATTGTCTTCCAAAATTTATTTATATTTCCGAGCCATAATCCAGTGATGGGTAGTGGCTGACACGAGTGGTGATTTTTTCTAGCTTCGTCATGACGTTCCTTTTTGTGTGGACATGAAAAATTTACCGAACAGTGATAAGAAAAGGCGGTGACTGTCTCTGTGTAGAAGTTAACCTACTTGTAGTCTAAGTCCTAGATATTTTCTATTAAGTTGGTTTAGTTTGTATTATTTATTAAGAAAGGGGAACGATTCCCTTCAACCGGCGGATCTTCGCTCTCATCAACCGCATCCCTTGATGTGTGTCTCTGTGGCCCCACCACCACTTCTATCTCCAGCTCTCTGCTCCCGAGCGAACCGAGCTGCCGATCCACTCTAGCCGGCGATGCTCAAATGACGTAGACACTCATATATACACGTATATACTATCTCTATGAACACACATCCACACTCTATCCTTATGAATATCTCTGGGAGACTGAGACAGCATATCACCTTGAAATTGATGATGTCACTATAGGTATCTCGTAGTTAGCGAAATGTCTCCTCCCACTTAACATGTACCGTCGAAAATCTTGAAATAAATTCTGAATAATGCGGACACCAGGAGTTGAACCCTGATGATTTACGGATATCACTGTTCTTCTAGCCATTCAACCATATGTTGATTCACTGTTCTACTGTATTTTTTTGGGAAGATGTTCTACTGTACTTTTGATCGCAAGTTACCAGCAATTTTTCGTCCAGCGAGACGTTCCGAGCAGCCAGAAACGATCGATCGAATCGATCGCTTGCTCACGTACGTACGCGAAGTACGTACCGGCTAAGACGCCACGTACGGCTGTTTGAGGAACCCATCCAGCTGCCTGTCTGTGTGGTAGCTTGCGCTCACATGAGTTACCTCTAGCGAAGATCCAAGCTAGTGTTCTCCGGCCCACACCATTCTTTTCTCCTTCAATTCAATATTCAATATTGCCGTGTAAATATCCATTCAAATTGTGTACATGTAGCAGAAGCCATTAATCGGTGACCGTCGTTAGAAAATTATTGTTGACCCACCAGCAGAATAAGCACCCTTTCCTTCCACTCATTCATGTACCCTGTCAATCAACTCCGAAACTCTGAAGTTCATTTGGTTCCGACCAATTTCGATTAATGAAAGTAATGAAATAAGCTTATTCTGTTCTGTAATGTCTCCGAACTAAATTAATTCTGGCCACGTATGTCTCGCGATGCCTGCATAGTGTTCTACTCCATTATTATCTGAAGAAAAAGATGATCTCACTATTCTTGGTGACTCATTGACTAGTATGTGTGTTCAGAGCTGCGGAATTTGTGAGGCTGTTGGCATGTGAGTTACATTATTAAGTTTCAGTGTAGTTCAACAGTCGTGTGCTCTGTTTTTGTGCTGTATTGTGTGAGCCCGTGTGGTTACTGAACCTGATTGATAGCGATGATATGGCCGGGCAAATTATCCAGGCGTCCACTCACTACTTGGGGTTGTAATCTTGTAACTGTGTTCTGTACGCTACTGGGTCCTAACTGACTCCATTCTCATGTCAGTTTTGCAAAAAATGACCATTAGGTAAAATGTAAACAAAGAAGCAACATATTTGTGAATGTACAGTTGCTGAACTGGCCATTCTTGCCTAATTTGTATGCTAGAGCGAAGATTGCAAGCATTTCGGCAACTATTTACATTTTTTGTGACAAACCCACTTCAATTTCAACCAAATCAAATCGCTTCCAGCCACGCAAGAATACTTTTTCTTTTGAGTTGTGCACAAGAATACTTTGGCCACTCTACTCGTTAGCTTGTGGTGATCCTGCCGAGGTGCTACCAAAGGAATATGAAGCCATACAGACTAGAGGAAGGGCAGCGCTTTGCCTGGCTTGGAAGACCCCTCTCGCCTCAAGCGCTTCCTTACTAAGCCAGCCCAGCGCAGAGGAGCGCAAATACTTTTATTTACATTTCTGAATGGAAAGTACTATATTTAAATTTTAAAAAAACTGTTCACACAGTGTAAAATATTGTTCCTGTAACTTTTAAAAATGTTGACAGCATTGAAAAAAAAACTTCATTGCATTTAAGAAAGTTCATGCATTTCAAAAACATGTTTGCACATTAAAAAAAATATGTATGCAATGTAAGAAAATGTTCACATAATTTAAAAAATGTTTTGTACCATTTTGGCCACGTGTGTCCCGCGTTGCCAGCATAGTAACTGCTCCATTATTATCTGAAGAAAAAGATGATCTCACTGTTCTTGGTTACCCATTGACTAGTACTCCAGATCTGTTCAGAGCTGCAGAATGCGTGAGGCAGTTGGCATGTTCCGGCTGGTTTTATTTTGTGTTTTTCCTGCGTCGTTTTTCATGTGTTTGTTAGGCCGGGTTTACCATGGTTTTCTTTCTCTCATTTTTGTTTTAATTTCAATTTCATACAAGTTTTTAAAAACGCATGAATATATTTCAAATGCACATTTTTTTTGCAAATTCATGAAACTTTTTTCAACCTGCTAATATTTTTTAAATCCATGATTTTTTTAAATCCACAAATTTTATTTCAAATTTGCTAACATTTTTGAAAATTCATGAACCTTTTCGAATTAATGATAATTTTGGAAATTTGCAAACATTTTCAAACTCATGAACCTTTTCCAGAATTGGGAGTTTTTTTTCATGAAAAGCATGATTTTTTTATATACATGAATTTTTTCGTAAAGTAAGTTTTTCTAATAATACCGAGGAGCCGGTTTGCCTCAAACCACTACTGGTTTGTCTGAACCAGCAACAAGCAATCGAGCCGTGGAATGATTGGTCGATTGAGGGTGCTTAACGGTCCATCCGAATTGAGTGTGCACGTTGGTGCGCCAATCAGCGCCTTGAGCACCACGATGACTATATATCGCTTGATTTGGTTTATTTTGTTCCTTTTTCGTTTTCCTTTTTTTTCGGTTTTCTTCATTCTTTTTGTTTTCATTCTACATTTTCTATATTTCAACAACATTTTTCTAATACACGTCTAACATTTTCCCAATACAAATTTAACTTTTCTAATACATGATCAACATTTTTTCTATACACATTTTGAACATTGTTCAAATGCTTGACTAACATTTTTCAAATACAAGATTAACATTTTTTGAATACATGGTGAACATTTTTCCTATAAACACTTTTAAACATTTTCAAATGCTTGATTAAAAAATTTCAAATACAAGATTAACATTTTCCGATACATGGTCAACATTTTTTTGTATACACATTTAACATTTTTAAATGCTTGATTAACAGTTTTAATGCAATATTAACATTGTTTTGAACAAATGGTCAACATTTTTTATAAACACCTTTAAGTTTTTTTTTCAAATGGTTGATTAACATTTTCGAATAATTGTTCAACACTTTTTCCAAGTGCTTGATACATGGTCAACATTTACATAATCATTTTTTAATCATTTTTAATACATGGTCAACATTTTCTATACACATTTAACCTTTTCCAAATGCTTGATTAACATTCTTCATACACTTGTCAATTTTTTTAAATGTTTGATTAAAGTTTTTAAAATACATGATCAAATTGTTTCATCGACATTTTATTCTTTTTGTATACTTTTTTGTAGACGTGATAAACATTTTCTGTATACAAATTTACCATTTTTTCAAATGCTTGGTAAACATTTTTCAAATGTTTTATGTGGAGTATATTTTTTAATATATTTATTTAATACGTTCGGAAGTATAAACAAATGTAAAAAATAAAAAAAACGTGAAAAACAAACAGAACAAAAATGAGGTTGTTGATCCTGAGTGCCTGGCCCGGCTCCACTGGGCTACCCTTCAACTTGAGTGCTGATGAGGAGGTCTCATCTGGGACCTCTTAAGCCGCGCCTTTAGCGCCCCTACTGGCACCCACGCCCTGTCCCACCTGGGCCTGGCCCAACAAGGCCGATGCGCACGGTTGCTATTACTGCTTGGGGCGCGCTGCACAAGAAACGTATAAGTTTGAAAATAAGGTGAATGATAAAAGAGTGAATACTTGTTCAACACTTTCTTTCAAGTCCTTGATGAACATTTTATATACATGATCAATTTTATACATGGTCACATTTTTCTATGCACATTTAACCTTTTCCAAGTGCTTGATTGACATTTTTCATACACTTATTCAATTTTTTAAAATGTTTGATTAAAATTTTCAAAATACATGATCAAATTGTTTCATAGACATTTTATTATTTTTGTATACATGATAAACATTTTCTCTATACACATTTATCATTATTCAAATGCTTGTCAAAGATTTTTCAAATGTTTTATGCAGAGTGATTTTTTAATATATTATTTAAAATGTTTGGAAGTATAAAAAAATTTAAAAATGAAACAAAAATGCGAAAGAAACACAAAACAAAAATGAGGTTGTTGTTCCCGAGTGCGTGTCCCGACCCAACCGGATCACCCTTCAGCGAGGGTGGGCACGATACATGGGCGCCCCTTGACCGCCGATAAGGAGGTCTCCTCTAGGAGCTCCGAAGCCGTGCCTTGAGTGCCCCTAACAGGTACTAGCGCCCACGCGCTGCCCCACCTGGGCCTGGCCCAACAAGGTCGATGCACCCGCTTGCTATGACCGCTCGGGGCGCTGCACAACGAATTTATAAGTTTGGAAATAAGGTGAATGGTAAAAGATAAAAAAAAACAGCAGGAAAGATGATCTCTCCATGATTCGACTCGGGACATTGCTTTAACAGAAAAAATTGACACCATTTAAGGGATGTTGAGAAACGAGGTGCTCCCGAACGGACCCTTTTAACCTACCCGAACACTCTCCATTGTACATGGCATTTTTCTGAAAATCTCATGACTGACCAGAACTTTTGCAACCAGGTGGGTATTACCATGTTAGGAATCCATGCCTAGTTTGGGTGACTTCCGACGCCATATGCACGTTGCGACACGTCTGAACATTTATCGGCCTTTTTTCACGGGGAAAACTTCATAAAATGCAAAAGTTGTCAAAAACCCAAACAACTTGTCGTGGTGCCATGAATTGGTTATACAAAGTCATGGAAAAATGGGGCCATTTCAAGGATGTCGAGAAAACAACGTGCTCTCAAACGAAGACTTCTGGCCTACCTAGACACCCGCCGTTGAATATGGTCTATTTTTGGACATCCCTAAAATGACCCCAACTTTTGCAAGTAGGTGGACATGCCCATGGTAGGCATCCATACTAGATTTGAATGTTTTTTGTCATCGTATGCAAGTTGCGATATGTCCGGCCATTTATTAGCCTCTTTTGACCAAGAAAACTTCAGAAAATGCAAAATTTGAACACCATTTTGGACATCCCTAAAATGACCCCAACTTTTGCAAGTAGGTGGACATGCCCATGGTAGGCATCCATGCTAGATTTGAATGATTTTTGTCACCATGTGCAAGTTGCGACATGTCTGGCCATTTATTAGCCTCTTTTGACCAAGAAAACTTCAGAAAATGCAAAATTTGATGAAAACCGAAACACCTTGGCATGAGCCCTTGAATTAGTCATACAAGCCAAAGAAAAAAAATTGGGATCATTCAAGGGATGTCGAGAAGCAACATACTCTCAAACGGAGCCTTCTCGCCTCTACTCGGACACCCTTTGTTGAACATGGTCTATTTTTGGACATCTTTGAAATGACACAAACTTTTTTCACTAGGTGGGCATGCCCATGGTAGGCATCCATACCAGGTTTGAATGACCTCCGACACCGTATGCACGTTGCGACACGTCTGACCATTTATTGCCTTCTTTTCACCGAGAAAACTCCAGAAAAATGCAAAACTTGTCGATATCCAAACGATGTGGCACAGTGCCTTGAATTGTTCATACAAAGCCATGAAAAATTTGTTCACAAATTCACAAAAATATTCGGGGAGTTTCAAATAATGTTCACGCTTTCAAAATTTGTTCAGAATTTCAATAATGTTCTTGTTTTCAATTTTCATCTACACAAGTACAAAAAGTTTCAAGGAAATAAAAAAACCAGTTTCAATTTTGTGTTCTGTTTTTTCTGTTTTTTTAATTCGAAACATGTTAGCGTTTCTCAAAAAATTTTGTGTCCAAAATTTTGTTTCCTCTTTTTAAAAAATGCTCATGTTTTGACATTCCGTCCAATTTTGAAAGATACAAACATTTTCTTGAAATTTCTGTCAATTTTTTGAAAGTGAATATTTATATTTTATGAACAAAAGTTGAAATGTAGAACATTCATTGAAATTTTGAACAAATTATGAAAAGCGTGGTTTCTTGAAAAATAAAATAGAAACAAAAAAGAAGACAGAAGAAACGAAAAAGAAACAAAAATCAAACAGAAGAAAGAAAAAGAAATAATTGAAAAAAAAATACTGGTTCGACAATTCACTGGCCCAGCGAAACCGAGGGCTTTTGTGAACTGTAGAAGAAGAAGAAAAAAGAATCAAATAGGCACGAGCGTTAAGGTGTCCTAGTTGGTTAGTGCGGTTCTCTCTAAACGAAGAGGTCTTGAATTTGATTCATGTTGCCCACACTCTTCCTTGAAGTTTAAAAAGAAAGAGAAAAGAAAGGCTAAAGGAGCCGTATAATGCAATATGTAAACATGCCACGTATCAACGCAGACGATGTATATTAAGAAAAAACCCTACCCTTTATTATGAAGGGGCATAGAGAGATCTCAGCCATCGATGTGTTTATGGGGTGTACCGAAAATGTTTTGCATTTCATAAAAAATAAAACAAGTGTAACTTTAACAATTAGATTTTGTGTCATAAATACCGTATATAGAGACTTTTCATGTATCGATGCTTTTGATTCAATTATGAAAGTACGTTGTACTGGATTTTTCACCCCTAGTTATATGACATCACCTCACAGAACACATTTGCCAAAATTTTGTTTTTGCAAAAAACAAATCTTCGATGTACATTTTGAGACAAATCAACATGTCAGTTGTAGCCGAAACTACTCTAATTTGCATGATGTACACAAATATTTTTGTATCAATGTTGTTTGTTTACCTATTATTGTTGTCCCTCTTGTGTAGCACATAAATCATCTTACTGTTTGCCGAAAACTTTCAAATATAATCATCCAAGATTGCATACATTCCTTTAGAACTTTTATAAACATAGAACATGATTTTAGGACAGGGCTATTTTTACATTCATGAAAATGTTTTCGTGTTAGTCGATTCTTGCTGCCGCTGCCTTCCTGCTTGCATCGCTCCCAGTGCCGGCCACCACCGCCGGTAGAACCGCCGTCTCCTGCCACCGTGCCTGCCGATGCCCAAGCCTCCTCCTCCTCAAGCCACCACTGTCTTAACCATCACCTAACCCCCTCCTCCTTTCCGGCACCGGCTCACCCTCGCTGGGCCTGCCACGACTAGGTCATCTTCTCCGCCTCAACACAAGACTTTGTCTTCTCCACGCGAAATCAACTGATGCTTGGAATTTTTTCATGCAGCTTGTAAAATACTTCTGTCCTACAATAGCTTGCAAAACCGTTTTATATTGTGGGATGGAGGGAGTAACAAACCCGTACTTTTCATGTCTGATGCGACAGAACCATTAACTGGCAGCAATGCCATTGATATATTTTCCTTATGTGAACACCCCAAAATTATGACCCAAAAGTAGCCCCGTCGCGACTTTGAGACCTGGCAAATAGACACGGGTCTCCGCAAGCTCTGACCGTTGATCTTTGGTCGTCGAAGTCATTGTGTGCTCCATCCATTGGCTAGCTGATGATGATGATTATCAGCACAACTGTTGAGAACCTTATCGCCAACATGGTACAGTGTCGCTGCAAACGTCCACTTGCCCGTCTAGGAGAAAGTTGGCCATTGAAGAAAGGGAAGGAGAGGTGTCGCTGTCAAGAACTATCCAGGCCAAGGGTATACCACATGTCTAAGAGCATCTCCAGCCATTGGCTCTCAGAAGGCGCTAAAAATCGCCGTTTGAGAGTGCACCGGCGCTAAACCGCGTGCTGGGGGCGTGATGCTCTCTAGTCGTCGCGCCCATTTTTTTTTTTGGAAAAACAAAATCCGGCACAAACAAGACACGAATTCAACCAAACTTCGGCGAGTTCATAACAAATTTAAAATATTTTACAAAAGAAGAAAAAAAACACTACTAGACTCGCCGTCGCCCTCGCCGTTCCTCGCCGCCCGCCGCCCGCGAAGCTCTACATGCCGAGGAGCCTATAGAACTTTGTGTAGTCGCTACCGCCGCCGTCGTCGTCGTCGCCTCCGCTGCCGCCGTCCCTGCTGCTCCCCTGCCCAGGTCGCCGACGCGCGGCGGGTTGGACGGTCCGGGGGCGTCCTTGTCCTCGTCGCTGTCGAGGATCACGACGCCGTTCTCGTCCTCGCGCCCACGCTGACGGGCGGTAGTCGTCCCGCGCCCACTTTAGGGCCTCCTCGTCAGAGAAGCCACGCCGGACTATTGTTGGGGAACGTAGCAGAAATTCAAAATTTTCCTACGTGTCACCAAGATCTATCTATGGAGAAACCAGCAACGAGGGGAAGGAGAGTGCATCTACATACCCTTGTAGATCGCTAAGCGGAAGCGTTCAAGAGAACAGGGTTGAAGGAGTCGTACTCGTCGTGATCCAAATCACCGGAGATCCTAATGCCGAACGGACGGCACCTCCGCGTTCAACATACGTACAGCCCGGTGACGTCTCCCATGCCTTGATCCAGCAAGGAGAGAGGGAGAGGTTAGGGAAGATTCCATCCAGCAGCAGCACGACGGCGTGGTGGTGGTGGAGGAGCGTGGTACTCCAGCAGGGCTTCGCCAAGCACCGCAAGAAACAAGGAGAAAGAGAGGTAGGGCTGCGCCAACAAGAGGAGAGGAACTCATGTGTATTGGGCAGCCCAAACCTCAACTATATATAGGGGGAGGGGAGGGGCTGCGCCCCCACCTAGGGTTCCCTCCCTAGGGGTGGCGGCAGCCCCCTAGATCCCATCTAGGGGCGGCCAAGGGGAGGGGAGAGGGGAAGGCGCACCAGGGTGGGCCTTAGGGCCCATCTGCCCTAGGGTTTGCCCCCTTCCCCTCTTCCTTGAGCCTTGGGCCTTGGTGGGGGGGGGTGGGGAGGGGTGCATCAGCCCACCTGGGGCTGGTCCCCTCCCACACTTGGCCCATGCAGCCCTCCGGGGCTTGTGGCCCCACTTGGTGGACCCCCGGGACCCTCCCGGTGGTCCCGGTAGGTTACCGATAAAACCCGAAACTTTTTCGGTGACCAAAACAGGACTTCCCATATATAAATCTTTACCTCCGGACCATTCCGGAACTCCTCGTGACGTCCGGGATCTCATCCGGGACTCCGAAAAACATTCGGTAACCACATACAAACTTCCTTTATAACCCTAGCGTCATCGAACCTTAAGTGTGTAGACCCTACGGGTTCGGGAGACATGCAGACATGACCGAGATGACTCTTCGGTCAATAACCAACAACGGGATCTGGATACCCATGTTGGCTCCCACATGTTCCACGATGATCTCATCGGATGAACCACGATGTCAAGGACTTAATCAATCCCGTATACAATTCCCTTTGTCCATCGGTACGATACTTGCCCGAGATTCGATCGTCGGTATCCCGATACCTTGTTCAATCTCGTTACCGGCAAGTCTCTTTACTCGTTCCGTAACACATCATCCCGTGATCAACTCCTTGATCACATTGTGCACATTATGATGATGTCCTACCGAGTGGGCCCAGAGATACCTCTCCGTTTACACGGAGTGACAAATCCCAGTCTCGATTCGTGCCAACCCAACAGACACTTTCGGAGATACCCGTAGTGCACCTTTATAGCCACCCAGTTACGTTATGACGTTTGGCACACCCAAAGCACTCCTACGGTATCCGGGAGTTGCACAATCTCATGGTCTAAGGAAATGATACTTGACATTAGAAAAGCTTTAGCATATGAACTACATGATCTTGTGCTAGGCTTAGGATTGGGTCTTGTCCATCACATCATTCTCCTAATGATGTGATCCCGTTATCAACGACATCCAATGTCCATGGTCAGGAAACCGTGACCATCTATTGATCAACGAGCTAGTCAACTAGAGGCTTACTAGGGACATGGTGTTGTCTATGTATCCACACATGTATCTGAGTTTTCTATCAATACAATTCTAGCATGGATAATAAACGATTATCATGAACAAGGAAATATAATAATAATCAATTTATTATTGCCTCTAGGGCATATTTCCAACAGTCTCCCACTTGCACTAGAGTCAATAATCCAGTTCACATCGATATGTGATAAACACTCAAGGTCACATCCCCATGTGACTAACACCCAAAGAGTTTACTAGAGTCAATAATCTAGTTCACATTACCATGTGATTAACACTCGATGAGTTCTGGGTTTGATCATGTTATGCTTCTGAGAGATGTTATAGTCAACGGGTCTGAACCTTTTAGATCCGTGTGTGCTTTACAAATCTCTATGTCATCTCCTAGATGCAGCTACTACGTTCTATTTGGAGCTATTCCAAATAACTGTTCTACTATACGAATCCAGTTTACTACTCAGAATAATCTGGATTAGTGTCAAAGTTTGCATCGGCGTAACCCTTTACGACGAACTCTTTTACCACCTCCATAATCGAGAAAATTCCTTAGTCCACTAGTTACTAAGGATAACTTTGACCGCTGTCCTGTGATCCATTCTTGGATCACTCTTGTACCCCTTGACTGACTCATGGCAAGGCACACTTCAGGTGCGGCACACAGCATAGCATACTGTAGAGAGCCTATGACAAAAGCATAGGGGACGACCTTCGTCCTTCCTCTTTTTTTTTGCCGCGGTCGAGCTTTAAGTCTTAACTTCATACCTTACAACTCAGGCAAGAACTCCTTCTTTGACTGATCCATCTTGAACACCTTCAAGATCATGTCAAGGTATGTGCTCATTTGAAAGTACCATTAAGCGTTTTGATCTATCCTTATAGATCTTGATGCTCAATGTTCAAGTAGCTTAATCCAGGCTTTCCATTGAAAAACACTTTCCAAATAACCCTATATGCTTTCCAGAAATTCTACGTCATTTCTAATCAACAATATGTCAACAACATATATTCATCAGAAATTCTATAGTGCTCCCACTCACTTCTTTGGAAATACAAGTTTCTCATAAACTTTGTATAAACCCAAAAGATATTTGATCATCATCAAAGCATACATTCCAACTCCGAGATGCTTACTCCAGTCCTTAGAAGGATTGCTGGAGCTTTGCATACTTATTAGCATCTTTCAGGATTGACAAAACCTTCCAGTTGTATCACATACAACCTTTCTTCAAGAAAATCGTCGAGGAAACAATGTTTTGACATCCTATCTGCAAGATTTCATAAATAATGCAGTAATCGCTAACATAATTCCAACAGACTCTTAGCATCGCTACGAGTGAGAAAGTCTCATTGTAGTCAACTTCTTGAACTTGTCGGAAAACATCTTAACGACAAGTCGAGCTTTCTTAATGGTGATACTTACCATCATTGTCCGTCTTCCTTTTAAAATCCATATGTACCTAACAGCCTTACGACCATCAAGTAGTTCTTCCAAAGTCTACACTTTGTTTTCATATATGGATCCTCTCTCGGATTATATGGCCTCGAGCCATTTTGGAATCCAGGCCCACCATCGCTTCTCCATAGCTCGTAGGTTCATTGTTGTCTAGCAACATGACTTCCAAGACAGGATTACGTACCACTCTGAAGTAGTACGCATCCTTGTCATCCTACGAGGTTTGGTAGTGACTTGATCTGAAGTTTCATGATCACTATCATAAGCTTCCACTTCAATTGGTGTAGGTGCCACAGGAACAACTTCCTGTGCCGTGCCACACACTAGTTGAAGAGACGGTTCAATAACCCCATCAAGTCTCCACCATCCTCCCACTCAATTCTTTCGAGAGAAACTTTTCCTCGAGAAAGGACCCGATTCTAGAAACAATCCCTTATTGCTTTCGAATCTGAGACAGGAGGTATACCCAACTGTTTTGGGTGTCCTATGAAGATGCATTTATCCGCTTTGGGTTCGAGCTTATCAGCCTGAAACTTTTTCACATAAGCATCGCAGCCCCAAACTTTTAAGAAATGACAGCTTAGGTTTATCTAAACCATAGTTCATACGGTGTCATCTCATCGGAATTACGTGGTGCCCTATTTAAAGTGAATGTGGTTGTCTCTAATGCCTAACCCATAAACTATCGTGGTAATTCGATAAGAGACATCATGGTATGCATCATATCCAATAGGGTGCAGTTATGATGTTCGGACACACCATCACACTATGGTGTTCCAGGCTGTATTAGTTGTGAAACAATTTCCACAATGTCTTAATTCTGTGCCAAACTCGTAATTCAGATATTCATCTCTATGATCATATCATAGATATTTTATCCTCTTGTCACGACGATCTTTCAACTTCACCCTGAAATTACTTGAACCTTTCAATAATTCAGACTCGTGATTCATCAAGTAAATATACTCAACATCTACTCAAATCATCTGTGAAGTAAGAACATAACGATATCCACTACACGCCTCAGCACTCATTGGACTGCACACATCAAAATGTATTACTTCCAACAAGTTGCTTTCTAGTTCCATTTTACTGAAAACGAGGCTTTCAGTCATCTTGCCCATGTGGTATGATTTGCATGTCTCAAGTGATTCAAAATCAAGTGAGTCCAAACGGTCCATTTGCCTGGAGTTTCTTCATGCATATACACCAATAGACATGGTTCGCATGTGTCAAACTTTTCAAAAACGAGTGAGCCCAAAGATCCATCAACATGGAGCTTCTTCATGCGTTTTATACCGATATGACTTACGTGGCAGTGCCACAAGTAGGTGGTACTATCTTATATCTTTTGACATGAACATGTGTATCACTACGATCGAGATTCAATAAACCATTCATTTTAAGTGCAAGACCATTGAAGGTATTATTCAAATAAACAGAGTAACCATTATTCTCCTTAAATGAATAACCGTATTGCGATAGACATAATCCAATCATGTCTATGCTCAACGCAAACACCAATCTCGATGGTAGAGGGAGCGTGCGATGCTTGATCACATCAAGCTTGGAAAAACTTCCAACACGTATCGCCAGCTCACCTTTAGCTAGTCTCCGTTTACTCCGCAGTCTTTTATTTCGAGTTTACTAACACTTAGCAACCGAACCGGTATCTAATACCATGGTGCTACTAGGAGTACTAGTAAAGTACACATTAACATAATGTATATCCAATATACTTCTATCGACCTTGCCAGCCTTCTCATCTACCAAGTATCTAGGGTAATTCTGCTCCAGTGGCTGTTCCTCTTATTACAGAAGCACTTAGTCTCAGGTTTGGGTTCAACCTTGGGTTTCTTCACTAGAGCAGCAGCTGATTTGCCGTTTCATGAAGTATCCCTTCTTACCCTTGCCCTTCTTGAAACTAGTGGTTTCACCAACCATCAACAATTGATGCTCCTTCTTGATTTCTACTTTTGTGGTGTCAAACATCGCGAATATCTCAAGGATCATCATATATGTCCCTGATATATTATAGTTCATCACGAAGCTCTAGCAGCTTGGTGGTAATGACTTCGGAGAAACATCACTATCTCATCTGGAAGATCAACTCCCACTCGATTCAAATGATTGTTGTACTCAGACAATCTGAGCACAAGCTCAACAACTGAGCTTTTCTCCCTTAGTTTGCAGGCTAAGAAAATCGTCGGAGGTCTTATACCTCTTGACGTGGGCACGAGCCTGAAATTCCAATTTCAGCCCTCGAAACATCTCATATGTTTCGCGACGTTTTAAGACGTCTTCGGTGCCTCAACTCTAAACCGTTTAACTGAACTATCACGTAGTTATCAAAATGTGTATGTCAGATGTTCGCAACATCCACAGACGACGTTCGAGGTTCAGCACACTGAGCGGTGCATTAAGGACATAAGCCTTTTACTGTCTGCATAATTGCTACTATCAACTTTCAACTAATTTTTCTCTAGGAACATATCTAAACAGTAGAACTAAAGCGCGAGCTACGACATAATTTGCAAAATCCTTTTGACTATGTTCAGGATAAACAAGTTCATCTTATGAACTCCCACTCAAATAGACATCCCTCTAGTCATCTAAGTGATTACATGATCCGAGTCAACTAGGCCGTGTCCGATCATCACGTGAGACGGACTAGTCAACATCGGTGAACATCTTCATGTTGATCGTATCTTCTATACGACTCATGCTCGACCTTTCGGTCTCTTGTGTTCCGAGGCCATGTCTGTACATGCTAGGCTCGTCAAGTCAACCTAAGTGTTTCGCGTGTGTAAATCTGGCTTACACCCGTTGTATGTGAACGTAAGAATCTATCACACCCGATCATCACGTGGTGCTTCGAAACGACGAACTTTCGCAACGGTGCACAGTTAGGGGGAACACTTTCTTGAAATTTTAATGAGGGATCATCTTATTTACTACCGTCGTTCTAAGCAAATAAGATGCAAAAACATGATAAACATCACATGCAATCAAAAGGTGACATGATATGGCCATCATCACTTTGCTCCTTTTGATCTCCATCTTCGGGGCTCCATGACCATCATCGTCACCGGCATGACACCATGATCTCCATCATCGTGTCTTCATGAAGTTGTCTCGCCAACTATTACTTCTACTACTACAGCTAACGGTTAGCAATAAAGTAAAGTAATTACATGGCGTTGTTCAATGACACACAGGTCATACAATAAATAAAGACAACTCCTATGGCTCCTGCCGGTTGTCATACTCATCGACATGCAAGTCGTGATTCCTATTACAAGAACATGATCAATCTCATACATCACATATAATTCATCACATTCTTCTTGGCCATATCACATCACATAGCATACCCTGCAAAAACAAGTTAGACGTCCTCTAATTGTTGTTTGCATGTTTTACGTGGCTGCTATGGGTTTCTAGCAAGAACGTTTCTTACCTACGCAAAAACCACAACGTGATATGCCAATTGCTATTTACCCTTCATAAGGACCCTTTTCATCGAATCCGATCCGACTAAAGTGGGAGAGACAGACACCCGCTAGCCACCTTATGCAACTAGTGCATGTCAGTCGGCGGAACCAGTCTCACGTAAGAGTACGTGTAAGGTCGGTCCGGGCCGCTTCATCCCACAATGCCGCCGAATCAAGATTGGACTAGTAACGGTAAGCATATTGAACAAAATCAACACCCACAACTACTTTGTGTTCTACTCGTGCATAGAATCTACGCAATAGACCTAGCTCATGATGCCACTGTTGGGGAACGTAGCAGAAATTCAAAATTTTCCTACGTGTCACCAAGATCTATCTATGGAGAAACCAGCAACGAGGGGAAGGAGAGTGCATCTACATACCCTTGTAGATCGCTAAGCGGAAGCGTTCAAGAGAACAGGGTTGAAGGAGTCGTACTCGTCGTGATCCAAATCACCGGAGATCCTAATGCCGAACGGACGGCACCTCCGCGTTCAACATACGTACAGCCCGGTGACGTCTCCCATGCCTTGATCCAGCAAGGAGAGAGGGAGAGGTTAGGGAAGATTCCATCCAGCAGCAGCACGACGGCGTGGTGGTGGTGGAGGAGCGTGGTACTCCAGCAGGGCTTCGCCAAGCACCGCAAGAAACAAGGAGAAAGAGAGGTAGGGCTGCGCCAACAAGAGGAGAGGAACTCATGTGTATTGGGCAGCCCAAACCTCAACTATATATAGGGGGAGGGGAGGGGCTGCGCCCCCACCTAGGGTTCCCTCCCTAGGGGTGGCGGCAGCCCCCTAGATCCCATCTAGGGGCGGCCAAGGGGAGGGGAGAGGGGGAGGCGCACCAGGGTGGGCCTTAGGGCCCATCTGCCCTAGGGTTTGCCCCCTTCCCCTCTTCCTTGAGCCTTGGGCCTTGGTGGGGGGGCGCACCAGCCCACTCGGGGCTAGTCCCCTCCCACACTTGGCCCATGCAGCCCTCCGGGGCTTGTGGCCCCACTTGGTGGACCCCCGGGACCCTCCCGGTGGTCCCAGTACGTTACCGATAAAACCTGAAACTTTTCCAGTGACCAAAACAGGACTTCTCATATATAAATCTTTACCTCCGGACCATTCCGGAACTCCTCGTGACGTCCGGGATCTCATACGGGACTCCGAACAACATTCGTTAACCACATACAAACTTCCTTTATAACCCTAGCATCATCGAACCTTAAGTGTGTAGACCCTACGGGTTCGGGAGACATGCAGACATGACCGAGATGACTCTTCGGTCAATAACCAACAGCGGGATCTGGATACCCATGTTGGCTCCCACATGTTCCACGATGATCTCATCGGATGAACCACGATGTCAAGGACTTAATCAATCCCGTATACAATTCCCTTTGTCCATCGGTACGATACTTGCCCGAGATTCGATCGTCGGTATCCCGATACCTTGTTCAATCTCGTTACCGGCAAGTCTCTTTACTCATTCCGTAACACATCATCCCGTGATCAACTCCTTGATCACATTGTGCACATTATGATGATGTCCTACCGAGTGGGCCCAGAGATACCTCTCCGTTTGCACGGAGTGACAAATCCGAGTCTCGATTCATGCCAACCCAACAGACACTTTCGGAGATCCCCGTAGTGCACCTTTATATCCACCCAATTACGTTGTGACGTTTGGCACACCCAAAGCACTCCTACGGTATCCGGGAGTTGCACTATCTCATGGTCTAAGGAAATGATACTTGACATTAGAAAAGCTTTAGCATACGAACTACATGATCTTGTGCTAGACTTAGGATTGGGTCTTGTCCATCACATCATTCTCCTAATGATGTGATCCCGTTATCAACGACATCCAATGTCCATGGTCAGGAAACCGTGACCATCTATTGATCAACGAGCTAGTCAACTAGAGGCTTACTAGGGACATGGTGTTGTCTATGTATCCACACATGTATCTGAGTTTCCTATCAATACAATTCTAGCATGGATAATAAATGATTATCATGAACAAGGAAATATAATAATAATCAATTTATTATTGCCTCTAGGGCATATTTCCAACAACTATGGCCTCGTACTCTGTGGGGAGGCCGGGCTCCACCTTTGGCCTGACGAGCCGGGCAGAGGTGCGGGAGGACTCGGCGATGCGGACGCCGGAGCTGCAGGTGCGTTGGCTGATCGGCGCGTCCTGTGGCTTCGGCTTGATGAAGAGGAGGGAGGGAGAGCCGGACGAGCGGCCGGACGAGGAGGAGGACGCCGGGTCCATGCGTCTCGGCGTCCACGAGCTCCCACGCCGGCGGGAGAAGGAGGGGGGAGCGGGGTACTCCAACCTGGGCGTGTTGCCGCCCTCGATGTACTCGAGGACGACCTCCAGCGTGCGGCCGTGTGACGCCCCCGATTTAATCGTACACTAATCATACACGCAAACGTGTACGATCAAGATCAGGGACTCACGGGAAGATATCACAACACAACTCTACAAATAAAATAAGTCATACAAGCATCATATTACAAGCCAGGGGCCTCGAGGGCTCGAATACAAGAGCTCGATCATAGACGAGTCAGCGGAAGCAACAATATCTGAGTACATACATAAGTTAAACAAGTTTGCCTTAAGAAGGCTAGCACTAACTGGGATATAGATCGAAAGAGGCGCAGGCCTCCTGCCTGGGATCCTCCTAAACTACTCCTGGTCGCCGTCAGCGGGCTGCACGTAGTAGTAGGCACCTCCCGAGTAGTAGTAGTCGTCGTCGACGGTGGCGTCTGGCTCCTGGGCTCCAAGGTCTGGTCGCAGCAATCGGGTATAGAAAATGGGGGGGAAAGAGGGAGAAAGCAACCGTGAGTACTCATCCAAAGTACTCGCAAGCAAGGAGCTACACTACATATGTATGCATTGGTATCAACTGGAATAAGGCATATGTGGACTGAACTGCAGAAAGCCGGGATAAGGGGGGATAGCTAGTCCTTTCAAAGACTACGCTTCTGGCAGCCTCCGTCTTGCAGCATGTAGAAGAGAGTAGACTGAAGTCCTCCAAGTATCATGACATAGCATAATCCTAACCGATGATCCTCCCCTCGTCGCCCTGTGAGAGAGCGATCACCGGTTGTATCTGGCACTTGGAAGGGTGTGTTTTATTAAGTATCTGGTTCTAGTTGTCATAAGGTCAAGGTAAAACTCCAATTCGTCCTGTTACCGAAGATCACGGCTATTCGAATAGATTAACTTCCCTGCAGGGGTGCACCACATAACCCAACACGCCCGATCCCATTTGGTCGGACACACTTTCCTGGGTCATGCCTGACCACAGAAGATCAACACGTCGCAGCCCTACCTAGGCACAACAGAGAGGTCAGCACGCCGGTCTAAATCCTATGGCGTAGGGGTCTGGGACCATCGCCCATTGCACACCTGCATGTTGCGTACGCGGCCGGAAGCAGAACTAGCCCCCTTAATACAAGAGCAGGCTTACGGTCCAATCCGGCGCGCGCCACTCAGTCGCTGACGTCACGAAGGCTTCGGCTGATACCACGACGTCGAGTGCCCATAACTGCCCCCGCGTAGATGGTTAGTGCGTATAGGCCAGTAGCCAGACTCAGATCAAATACCAAGATCTTGTTAAACGTGTTAAGTATCCGCGAACACCGACCAGGGCTAGGCCCACCTCTCTCCTAGGTGGTCTCAACCTGCCCTGTCGCTCCGCCTCAAAGTAACAGTCGGGGGCCGTCGGGAACTCAGGCCCATCACTACCTGGATGGAGCCACCTGCCCCTTCAGCCCCCATCTCCGAATAGTATCATAAGTAATGTAACAGTATAAGTATATATCATATGCCCGTGATCACCTCCCGAAGTGATCACGGCCCAGTAGTATAGCATGGCAGACGGACAAGAGTGTAGGGCCACTGATGGAACACTAGCATCCTATACTAAGCATTTAGGATTGCAGGTAAAGGTAACAACAGTAGTAGCAAGGACAGGCTATGCATCAGGATAGGATAACGAAAAGAAGTAACATGCTACACTACTCTAATGCAAGCAATAGAGAGAAGAATAGGCGATATCTGGTGATCAAAGGGAGGGCTTACCTGGTTGCTCTGGCAAGAGAGAGTGGTCGTCAACACCGTAGTCGAACTGGGTAGCAGCGGCGTCGGTCTCGATGTCTAGCGAGAGAAGAGGGGGGGGGGGAGAAACAGTAAATAAAAAGCAAACATAGCATCAAAAAGCATAACATGGCAATAAGCTGTGCCGGGTGTGACCTAACGTAAGGCTACACGATAAAGGTGAAGGGGGGAAATTCAACCGGGAATGAATTCCCGGTTCCGGACCTGTATCAAACAGATGACCGGAGGGGGAATGTTCCATGTTCAGATAGTTAGAGGCATCTGACAGGTAATTGGACCGCGTATTTGGATGCGTATCGTCGTTCTGAGCAACTTTCATATATAAATTATTTTCATCCGAGTTACGGGTTAACTTATATGAATTTCTAAAGTTTTAGAAATTTTCAGGATTTAGTAAAATTTGGCTAAGTCTGAGAATCCCTCGGTTTTGAACATCATTTAGCTGTTTTCCAAAGGCTATAGCTAGTGTTCTACTCATCCAAAGGAGTAGTGCCTTATATCAAACTTGATCAATTTTCTGTGATCTACATGACAATATCAAGTGCAGCTATGTTAGAATCTATTTGCTTGATCAAATCTTTGTCGGAAAAGTGCTACTGCAACATTTCTGTTTCTGCTTTTCTGTTAACAAAACATAGCAATTTGTGATTTTCATAGGAATTAATCCACACATCGAAAGGATTTGGTCCAGTGGGATAAAATGGAGTTTGTCAAGTATACCATCTACTCATATTTTTCTTAACCTTGTTAACAGTTGTTTAACCGCAGTTTAGAGGCTCTCAAGAGGGTTATTCATTGTAGATTTAGAAAAGCTAGCAAGCACTAGCTACAGTACTAGCAGCAGTACATGCAGAGCAACGATGGGCAGCGGCGTGGTGCGGGCGCGGCCAAGCGCGGGAGGGCGCGTGCGGGCGGGCGACCGGCGCGGGGCACGCAAGGGCAGTGGCCGGAGGCGAGGCCGGACGAGACCCGAACGCGGCGTCGCGAGCGGCTGCAGGGCCTGACGACGACAACAGGAAAGCAGCAGCTGCATCAGCACAGCAACAGGCAGGGGAGGCAGCGCACGGCAAGCGGCTAGACATGCACGGGGCGAGCAGGGAAGGCCGCGAGCGCTCGCGCGCGACAGAGGCCGTCGGCGTGGGGCGGGAGCGACGAGCGCCGTGCGGCACGGCGCAACGGCAGCAGGGGCGCAGCGCGAGGGCACGCGTGCGATGGAGCCCGTTCGAACACGCAGGAGGCGCCGCGTCGGATGGTGGCCGCGGCAGTCGCCGGGGAGTAGCGTGGCGACGACGACGATGATGATATCAGCGATGGCTGATGCTCGTGGTGCTTTGGATCGAGCACAAAGAGCATATGGGGAGGAGTTGGTGAGTGCGTAGGGTGCCTGCGAGCTCCAGGAGCTCGACCATGTGCACGGACGCGAGCTTCGCGGGCAATGGCCGCGGCGGCAACAAGGTCAGTGGCGACGAGCTCGGGCATCAATGGCCACGACGGATATAGACATGGAAACAGAGGGGGGGCAGAGGGGATATGACCGCACGCTCACCGTGGAGCTCATGAAAGGCTCGTTGAGAGGTTTAGGAGCGCAGGGTGATGGGATCGACGACGGCAAGCGGCGATGACCGAAGATGAAGGCGGTGTCGATCCCGTCGAGGCAGTGGCTCCGAGCTTCAAGCGCGTCCACGTAGTCGATGTAGGCGACGCAGACGGTGCCCCTGGCGCAGTCTCCGGCAGCATGGAGGGCAGTGGCTATGGCAACGCCAGCGACGCGTCCATGGCGGAGCTTGGGAAGGAGGGGAAAGGGGATCTGGGTGAGGGGCTAGGCGAAGGGAGAGAGAGGGAAGTGGTGTGTGGTGGAGTGGAGCAGGGGGAAGTGCTCGAGGGGGCGCGGGGAGGCCTTATCCTCCCTGACGGCGCTGGCGAGGTGGTCGGGGGCGACCCCTCCCTGTAGCGACGCGGTCGGTGGAACAGGGGAGGTGGGCGCACTGGCAGGTGGGCCTGTTGTGGCCAGCCCAGGCGGTTAGGGGCCGCACGGCCCAGTTGGCCTGGGGTTTTCCTTTTTAACCTTTTATTTCTTTTTGTGTTCTATTTTATTTATTATATGGCATTAAACCACTTTGTAAAAAGTTGGTTCACCACCATAATTGATTATGAATTATTTGCCACAAGATGATCATTTTAGTTTTCATGTTTGAGAAGTTTAGCATTTCACTTATTATTTGAATTTGAATTTGAAGCGGACTTGGATCAATGGGAGATTAGTAATAGTAATAGTGGTGACATGGCATCATTAGCAAAGGATCACTGTAGTTTAATTACCCTGGCATCACAATTCTCCTCCACTACAAGAAATCTCGTCCCGAGATTTAAGAGGGGAGTAAGGGGGAAAATTCTGGTTACGATATTCTAACGGATCTTCTCGAAGAAGTTAATCCCTCTCGTTGATGTCTTCAATTCTTTATTCCAATGCATCATGATAAACTTGTCATCATTTCTTTGGGAACTCCATCGTACTTACGAAAAGATAAGGGGTAGCTCAGCTACGTCAGAATGCTTTTGAGGGAAACAATCTGGAGTTAACCCATGAATGAGTATAAGATTATCTCTCGAGTTGAACATATGAAATACATCAAGAGTAAGGTACGAAGGTAACATGGGAAGTTTCAAATGGATAGGCAATTGTTAGATGTCTGAAACAACACGCGAAAGGGGTCCAGAGCAACGAGATTGAGTATTGTGTCTGTTACCAGAATAGATCACTAGGACGGTGGTCCGTGAATTACATACAAGGCCACGCACGAGGAATAACTTTAGGAACAGGGGGTGTACAGGAGAGTCAGGTTTCGATCGTGTGGAACTGTGGGTTATGGGCCCATCATGTGGGTTAAAGTAGGAAGGGCAGTGATGTCTTGCAAGATCATGTAAGCAAGGCATGTCAGAGGATAGCCTGTCAGCTATGTCGGCAACAACATCGATACCAAGGGCGAGGGACGAAGAGAACCATTTTCCTGCTCGTTGAACGAGGCGGGCCAATAGGCAAGGTTCTCGTCCATCGGTGGCTACCGAAATGTCATCAACAATAGTAACATGGTCTTGCTGACAGAATTGTACACCGAGGTGTTTACATAAGCAGGAGAATATTACCGCTTAGATCATATAGATCACGAGACGCGTTAAACCAACCAATGGAAAGGCAAATATGATTATCACATTAAACAGAACAATGGAAAGGAAAATGGGTTTAAACACACATTTCAAAGGTATATCCTTCCCAAGGACAAGTGGAGCATGATATCCATGACAGGATATAATGTAGAAAACTCTTTAGGTACGGGAGAGAATTTTCATGACATTACCCATACAACGGTGTTTGGATAGTTGAGAAAGTAACATTTAGCATTAGGCTTCAAATGTTCTTGTTGAAAATCAGAGTACCACAGACATGCTTTGAGATAGCATTGCATGGTCTTCAATCAAGGGCAGACTCTGGATACACGAAGGGATTCATCATTAAGCCAAGGAGAGGATGAGGAGGTGGCTGATGGACTCAGCGATAATACAACGAGGTATCCAAAAAGATGGATTTCCATAGTTATGTGAATAAGGAGATAACATTTGTCGGATCAAATGATATAATGATGTATGCTCAAGAAAAAAACATAAACAATTAAACATTAGTGGAAAAGGGTGCCCAAAGTAGGGCCTTAGGTAGCATGATCAAATGTTAGAATGGTGATTCAGTGATCAATAGTCTAAGAATGAATGTTCGACCATTAACTTCAAAGCAATAGGGTTGCTAGAAGGGCAGAATCCAAACAGCACCGTTCACCTGTTGGTATCCCGGTTAGATCCAACGCGGGGACCAAGAAAGAATGGTGATGGTGATAAGTATTACCTGTATCAAGAATTCTTAGGAGGTGGTGAAATTCTCACGACATTCTTGACATAAAATATGGTAACACTCCAAGGTATCGAAGAATAATTGCTGGATAGCACGGGTCTCCAGGTATAACTCAAAACACGAACAAGTTTGTGTTGGAGGGAAAGCAATAATGTTGTCGGTGATAACACAAATCATCGAGGGACGAGGATGGTTACATGTCATCATCCATTTGGTTGATATTCTGGAAGGAATCAAAATGTTGTTTGATGACCACGACAAATTTAGTCAAGAGGCTCCACGAATATGTAATCGATCGGCGATGACATCAAGTGAAAGGAATGATGAAGCGAATGGTTATTGGAACCATGGGTATGACACAAACTCGAAATCAAGTTTGCTGTTCAGGGAGAAGTGATATGATGAGGGAAATCGACGTAAGCTTAGCTCATCGTCGAGAATTGTGCTCCGTGAAGAAGGACCAGGTAGCACAGTTAAAATTTAGCACAATGATGATATAGCCGATCAGGCTAGGAATGACTTAAATGATTATTAACTTGTAAGCAACAACATTTACTTAAGAGTTACTGAATCAGAGTGCGGACTCGATTCACTATTCGGTGTTCTCGGTTGACGATAACCCAGAACCTAGGAACAATTGGATCCGGCGAGTGATAATAGTTTATGAAGAACCCATAAGAAGTTATGATGTCCCATGATATTCCCGAGATACCAGGGTGTAATACTCGACGGTAGATCAAAGTAAAGGTTGGACTGGTGTATTGGTCCACACAAGACAAGTGCTTAAACTTGCCCGAGAAATGGGGTCAAAGAAGAACATATGGTCGGAACCACGATTGCAAGGATCAATTCACAGATACCAAAAGATATTATATCAAGGAGGATAGTTATTATTACAAGAAGCTTCCATGATAGGATATACATCGTGTCCATGGGCATGAACACAAGTTCAAGGTCGACTCCCACTTCTTCAATGCATAACCTTTCATTCACTGCTCTAGATAAAACTGATTTCAGTGTCAAAACCTACCTGGTGAATTATCAGAGGAGTATGACCCGTGAAAACTTTTGGGTTCACACAGATTAAGAAAGGCATAGGTTCAACCCGTTAGGGTATCGTGGAAACATATACCACAAGCTTCAATCGTAAATATCACCAGCTCGAAAACAGAGCATGGTTGAGAAAATAGAGGATACAATTTACCAAAAGCATTATGTATCAGAGGAAAGGATCACGAGGTTATTGAATAAGGAGGACACTGTCGAATAATAATCCAATAAAGGATCTGACGGTCCATAGCGGAGCTGATGTGAGCATCGGCACACAATCAGTTGAAGAAAGGATGCAAGGGGATCCGATTATAGAAACAACGGACTAACTCAAAGCATAAATGCAAAAGAATTATGATTTCTGATCAAGGGATCAAAAGCAAACGCTCTGATTAAGGATGGGTAAGTTGCGTAGACTTAAGGGTACAATCGGTGGCAATCCGATTGGTCGAGAACAAGCTCATGTTCAAAAATGACGCATCAGCCAGAAAGGTAATTTAAAAGGATCAACTAATGATTGTGTGGATTCGCACTCATGTTAAATCAAAGGGATCAAAATGACGGTGCCTAAGGATACTAACGAATATTTTCAGACATATGGAAAGCATCCATCATGCAAGCAGACAAGTATTGCAGAGCAATAAGCTACTAAGGATTTTTGGAGGATCGAATAGTATTTCGATGACCATTGTGAAGCACATGAACAACTGGGGGATGAGCGGATACTCGATAAGTGCGAGAATTATCCGTAGGGGTATTCCGGTGACAAAGAACAACAAGGCAGTAAGTACAAAGTATTCTCGGAACAATAGAGAGAATTTCCGAGGTATCTTGTAATAACAAGATCAACTGGGAATGAAGTTATGGACGACAAGTGTATGTAGCTTTCCATAGGGATTATCGGTGGTATGGAATTGCAACGACGAAGGGCACAAGGGTCTCGGGAAAGCATCAGAGAAGTGTCTTCATAATCTTCTGGTGCAACAGGCGATCATCTGGCCTGAAGGGGCTCTCCGGGAGGAAGTATTTTCGAGAACCTAAAGTTAGATTTTAGTAAACTCATTAAACCCGAATAGAAGAGAGTTTAGAATCCCAGAGTAAAGACAAGGAGTAAAAGATCCTAATACCACCCAATGGCGACGTGGGCCCGTAAGCCACACGGCCATGTTAGTAAAAGTTTTTCAATGACTAGACTCGACTTCGGCCAAGGAGTTGGGAAGAGGGATTCCTACAGGCAGTCGGCTCTGATACCAACTTGTGACGCCCCTGATTTAATCGTACACTAATCACACACGCAAACGTGTACGATCAAGATCAGGGACTCACGGGAAGATATCACAACACAACTCTACAAATAAAATAAGTCATACAAGCATCATATTACAAGCTAGGGGCCTCGAGGGCTCGAATACAAGAGCTCGATCATAGACGAGTCAGCGGAAGCAACAATATCTGAGTACAGACATAAGTTAAACAAGTTTGCCTTAAGAAGGCTAGCACTAACTGGGATATAGATCGAAAGAGGCGCAGGCCTCCTGCCTGGGATCCTCCTAAACTACTCCTGGTCGCCGTCAGCAGGCTGCACGTAGTAGTAGGCACCTCCCGAGTAGTAGTAGTCGTCGTCGACGGTGGCGTCTGGCTCCCGGCCTCCAAGGTCTGGTCGCAGCAATCGGGTATAGAAAATGGGGGGAAAAGAGGGAGAAAGCAACCGTGAGTACTCATCCAAAGTACTCGCAAGCAAGGAGCTACACTACATATGTATGCATTGGTATCAACTGGAATAAGGCATATGTGGACTGAACTGCAGAAAGCCGGGATAAGCGGGATAGCTAGTCCTTTCAAAGACTACGCTTCTGGCAGCCTCCGTCTTGCAGCATGTAGAAGAGAGTAGACTGAAGTCCTCCAAGTATCATCACATAGCATAATCCTAACCGATGATCCTCCCCTCGTTGCCCTGTGAGAGAGCGATCACCGGTTGTATCTGGCACTTGGAAGGGTGTGTTTTATGAAGTATCCGGTTCTAGTTGTCATAAGGTCAAGGTACAACTCCAAGTCGTCCTGTTACCGAAGATCATGGCTATTCGAATAGATTAACTTCCCTGCAGGGGTGCACCACATAACCCAACACGCTCGATCCCATTTGGCCGGACACACTTTCCTAGGTCATGCCCGGCCTCGGAAGATCAACACGCCGCAGCCCTACCTAGGCACAACAGAGAGGTCAGCACGCCGGTCTAAATCCTATGGTGCAGGGGTCTGGGACCATCGCCCATTGCACACCTGCACGTTGCGTACGCGGCCGGAAGCAGAACTAGCCCCCTTAATACAAGAGCAGGCTTACGGTCCAATCCGGCGCGCGCCACTCAGTCGCTGACGTCACGAAGGCTTCGGCTGATACCACGACGTCGAGTGCCCATAACTGTCCCCGCGTAGATGGTTAGTGCGTATAGGCCAGTAGCCAGACTCAGATCAAATACCAAGATCTCATTAAGCGTGTTAAGTATCCGCGAACACCGACCAGGGCTAGGCCCACCTCTCTCCTAGGTGGTCTCAACCTGCCCTGTCGCTCCGCCTCAAAGTAACAGTCGGGGGCCGTCGGGAACTCAGGCCCATCACTACCTGGATGGAGCCACCTGCCCCTTCAGCCCCCATCTCCGAACAGTATCATAAGTAATGTAACAGTATAAGTATATATCATATGCCCGTGATCACCTCCCGAAGTGATCACGGCCCAGTAGTATAGCATGGCAGACGGACAAGAGTGTAGGGCCACTGATGGAACACTAGCATCCTATACTAAGCATTTAGGATTGCAGGTAAAGGTAACAACAGTAGTAGCAAGGACAGGCTATGCATCAGGATAGGATAACGAAAATAAGTAACATGCTACACTACTCTAATGCAAGCAATAGAGAGAAGAATAGGCGATATCTGGTGATCAAAGGGAGGGCTTGCCTGGTTGCTCTGGCAAGAGAGAGTGGTCGTCAACACCGTAGTCGAACTGGGTAGCAGCGGCGTCGGTCTCGGTGTCTAGCGAGAGAAGAGGGGGGGGGGGGGAGAAACAGTAAATATAAAGCAAACATAGCATCAAAAAGCATAACATGGCAATAAGCTGTGCCGGGTGTGACCTAACGTAAGGCTACACGATAAAGGTGAAGGGGGGAAATTCAACCGGGAATGAATTCCCGGTTCCGGACCTGTATCAAACAGATGACCGGAGGGGGAATGTTCCATGTTCAGATAGTTAGAAGCATCTGACAGGTAAACGGACCGCGTATTTGGATGCGTATCATCGTTCTGAGCAACTTTCATATATAAATTATTTTCATCCGAGTTACGGGTTAACTTATATGAATTTCTAAAGTTTTAGAAATTTTCAGGATTTAGTGAAATTTGTCTAAGTCTGAGAATCCCTCGGTTTTGAACATCATTTAGCTGTTTTCCAAAGGCTATAGCTAGTGTTCTACTCATCCATAGGAGTAGTGCCTTATATCAAACTTGATCAATTTTCTGTGATCTACATGACAATATCAAGTGCAGCTATGTTAGAATCTATTTGCTTGATCAAATCTTTGTCGGAAAAGTGCTACTGCAACATTTCTGTTTCTGCTTTTCTGTTAACAAAACATAGCAATTTGTGATTTTCATAGGAATTAATCCACACATCGAAAGGATTTGGTCCAGTGGGATAAAATGGAGTTTGTCAAGTATACCATCTACTCATATTTTTCTTAACCTTGTTAACAGTTGTTTAACCGCAGTTTAGAGGCTCTCAAGAGGGTTATTCATTGTAGATTTAAAAAAGCTAGCAAGCACTAGCTACAGTACTAGCAGCAGTACATGCAGAGCAACGATGGGCAGCGGCGTGGTGCGGGCGCGGCCAAGCGCGGGAGGGCGCGTGCGGGCGGGCGACCGGCGCGGGGCACGCAAGGGCAGCGGCCGGAGGCGAGGCCGGACGAGACCCGAACGCGGCGTCGCGAGCGGCTGCAGGGCCTGACGACGACAGCAGGAAAGCAGCAGCTGCATCAGCACAGCAACAGGCAGGGGAGGCGGCGCTCGGCAAGTGGCTAGACATGCACGGGGCGAGCAGGGAAGGCCCCGAGCGCTCGCGCGCGGCAGAGGCCGGCGGCGCGGGGCGGGAGCGACGAGCGCCGTGCGGCACGGCGCAACGGCAGCAGGGGCGCAGTGCGAGGGCACGCGTGCGATGGAGCCCGTTCGAACACGCAGGAGGCGCCGCGTCGGATGGTGGCCGCGGCAGTCGCCGGGGAGTAGCGTGGCGACGACGACGATGATGATATCAGCGATGGCTGATGCTCGTGGTGCTTTGGATCGAGCACAAAGAGCATATGGGGAGGAGTCGGTGAGTGCGTAGGGTGCCTGCGAGCTCCAGGAGCTCGACCGTGTGCACGGACGCGAGCTTCGCGGGCAATGGCCGCGGCGGCAACAAGGTCAGTGGCGACGAGCTCGGGCATCAATGGCCACGACGGATATAGACATGGAAACGGAGGGGGGCAGAGGGGATATGACTGCACGCTCACCGTGGAGCTCATGAAAGGCTCGTTGAGAGGTTTAGGAGCGCAGGGCGACGGGATCGACGACGGCAAGCGGCGATGACCTAAGATGAAGGCGGTGTCGATCTCGTCGAGGCGGTGGCTCCGAGCTTCAAGCGCGTCCACGTAGTCGATGTAGGCGACGCAGACGGTGCCCCTGGCGCAGTCTCCGGCAGCGTGGAGAGCAGTGGCTATGGCAGCGCCAGCGACGCGTCCATGGCGGAGCTCGGGAAGGAGGGGAAAGGGGATCTGGGTGAGGGGCTAGGCGAAGGGAGAGAGAGGGAAGTGGTGTGTGGTGGAGTGGAGCAGGGGGAAGAGCTCGAGGGGGCGCGGGGAGGCCTTATCCTCCCTGACGGCGCTGGCGAGGTGGTCGGGGGCGACCCCTCCCTGTAGCTACGCGGTCGGTGGAACAGGGGAGGTGGGCGCACTGGCAGGTGGGCCTGTTGTGGCTAGCCCAGGCGGTTAGGGGCCGCACGGCCCAGTTGGCCTGGGGTTTTCCTTTTTAACCTTTTATTTTTTTTTGTGTTCTATTTTATTTATTATATGGCATTAAACCACTTTGTAAAAAGTTGGTTCACCACCATAATTGATTATGAATTATTTGCCACAAGATGATCATTTTAGTTTTCATGTTTGAGAAGTTTAGCATTTCACTTATTATTTGAATTTGAATTTGAAGCGGATTTGGATCAACGGGAGATTAGTAACAGTAATAGTGGTGACATGGCATCATTAGCAAAGGATCACTGTAGTTTAATTACCCGGGCGTCACAAATCTCCTCCACTAAAAGAAATCTCGTCCCGAGATTTAAGAGGGGAGTAAGGGGGAAAATTCTGGTTACGATATTCTAACGGATCTTCTCGAAGAAGTTAATCCCTCTCGTTGATGTCTTCAATTCTTTATTCCAATGCATCATGATAAACTTGTCATCATTTCTTCGGGAACTCCATCGTACTTACGAAAAGATAAGGGGTAGCTCAGCTACGTCAGAATGCTTTTGAGGGAAACAATCTGGAGTTAACCCATGAATGAGTATAAGATAATCTCTCGAGTTGAACATATGAAATACATCAAGAGTAAGGTACGAAGGTAACATGAGAAGTTTCAAATGGATAGGCAATCGTTCGATGTCTGAAACAACACGCGAAAGGGGTCCAGAGCAACGAGATTGAGTATTGCGTCTGTTACCAGAATAGATCACTAGGACGGTGGTCCGTGAATTACATACAAGGCCACGCACGAGGAATAACTTTAGGAACAGGGGGTGTACAGGAGAGTCAGGTTTCGATCCTGTGGAACTGTGGGTTATGGGCCCATCATGTGGGTTAAAGTAGGAAGGGCAGTGACGTCTTGCAAGATCATGTAAGCAAGGCATGTCAGAGGATAGCCTGTCAGCTATGTCGGCAACAACATCGATACCAAGGGCGAGGGACGAAGAGAACCATTTTCCTGCTCGTTGAACGAGGCGGGCCAATAGGCAAGGTTCTCGTCCATCGGTGGCTACCGAAATGTCATCAACAATAGTAACAGGGTCTTGCTGACAGAATTGTACACCGAGGTGTTTACATAAGCAGGAGAATATTACCGCTTAGATCATATAGATCACAAGACGCGTTAAACCAACCAATGGAAAGGCAAATATGATTATCAGATTAAACAGAACAATGGAAAGGAAAATGGGTTTAAACACACATTTCAAAGGTATATCCTTCCCAAGGACAAGTAGAGCATGATATCCATGACAGGATATAATGTAGAAAACTCTTTAGGTACGGGAGAGAATTTTCATGACATTACCCATACAACGGTGTTTGGATAGTTGAGAAAGTAACATTTAGCATTAGGCTTCAAATGTTCTTGTTGAAAATCAGAGTACCACAGACATGCTTTGAGATAGCATTGCATGGTCTTCAATCAAGGGCAGACTCTGGATACACGAAGGGATTCATCATTAAGCCAAGGAGAGGATGAGGAGGTGGCTGATGGACTCAGCGATAATACAACGAGGTATCCAAAAAGATGGATTTCCATAGTTATGTGAATAAGGAGATAACATTTGTCGGATCAAATGATATAATGATGTATGCTCAAGAAAAAAACATAAACAATTAAACATTAGTGGAAAAGGGTGCCCAAAGTAGGGCCTTAGGTAGCATGATCAAATGTTAGAATGGTGATTCAGTGATCAATAGTCTAAGAATGAATGTTCGACCATTAACTTCAAAGCAATAGGGTTGCTAGAAGGGCAGAATCCAAACAGCACCGTTCACCTGTTGGTATCCCGGTTAGATCCAACACGGGGACCAAGAAAGAATGGTGATGGTGATAAGTATTACCTGTATCAAGAATTCTTAGGAGGTGGTGAAATTCTCACGACATTCTTGACATAAAATATGGTAACACTCCAAGGTATCGAAGAATAATTGCTGGATAGCACGGGTCTCCAGGTATAACTCAAAACACGAACAAGTTTGTGTTGGAGGGAAAGCAATAATGTTGTCGGTGATAACACAAATCATCGAGGGACGAGGATGGTTACATGTCATCATCCATTTGGTTGATATTCTGGAAGGAATCAAAATGTTGTTTGATGACCACGACAAATTTAGTCAAGAGGCTCCACGAATATGTAATCGATCGGCGATGACATCAAGTGAAAGGAATGATGAAGCGAATGGTTATTGGAACCATGGGTATGACACAAACTCGAAATCAAGTTTGCTGTTCAGGGAGAAGTGATATGATGAGGGAAATCGACGTAAGCTTAGCTCATCGTCGAGAATTGTGCTCCGTGAAGAAGGACCAGGTAGCACAGTTAAAATTTAGCACAATGATGATATAGCCGATCAGGCTAGGAATGACTTAAATGATTATTAACTTGTAAGCAACAACATTTACTTAAGAGTTACTGAATCAGAGTGCGGACTCGATTCACTATTCGGTGTTCTTGGTTGACGATAACCCAGAACCTAGGAACAATTGGATCCGGCGAGTGATAATAGTTTATGAAGAACCCATAAGAAGTTATGATGTCCCATGATATTCCCGAGATACCAGGGTGTAATACTCGACGGTAGATCAAAGTAAAGGTTGGACTGGTGTATTGGTCCACACAAGACAAGTGCTTAAACTTGCCCGAGAAATGGGGTCAAAGAAGAACATATGGTCGGAACCACGATTGCAAGGATCAATTCACAGATACCAAAAGATATTATATCAAGGAGGATAGTTATTATTACAAGAAGCTTCCATGATAGGATATACATCGTGTCCATGGGCATGAACACAAGTTCAAGGTCGACTCCCACTTCTTCAATGCATAACCTTTCATTCACTGCTCTAGATAAAACTGATTTCAGTGTCAAAACCTACCTGGTGAATTATCAGAGGAGTATGACCCGTGAAAACTTTTGGGTTCACACAGATTAAGAAAGGCATAGGTTCAACCCGTTAGGGTATCGTGGAAACATATACCACAAGCTTCAATCGTAAATATCACCAGCTCGAAAAGAGAGCATGGTTGAGACAATAGAGGATACAATTTACCAAAAGCATTATGTATCAGAGGAAAGGATCACGAGGTTATTGAATAAGGAGGACACTGTCGAATAATAATCCAATAAAGGATCTGACGGTCCATAGCGGAGCTGATGTGAGCATCGGCACACAATCAGTTGAAGAAAGGATGCAAGGGGATCAGATTATAGAAACAACTGACTAACTCAAAGCTCAAATGCAAAAGAATTATGATTTCTGATCAAGGGATCAAAAGCAAACGCTCTGATTAAGGATGGGTAAGTTGCGTAGACTTAAGGGTACAATCGGTGGCAATCCGATTGGTCGAGAACAAGCTCATCTTCAAAAATGACGTCTGAGCCAGAAAGATAATTTAAAAGGATCAACTAATGATTGCGTGCATTCGCACTCATGTTGAATCAAAGGGATCAAAATGATGGTGCCTAAGGATACTAACGAATATTTTCAGACATATGGAAAGCATCCATCATGCAAGTAGACAAGTATTGCAGAGCAATAAGCTACTAAGGATTTTTGGAGGATCGAATAGTATTTCGATGACCATTGTGAAACACATAAACAACTGGGGGATGAGCGGATACTCGATAAGTGCGAGAATTATCCGTAGGGGTATTCCGGTGACAAAGAACAACAAGGCAGTAAGTACAAAGTATTCTCGAAACAATAGAGAGAATTTCCAAGGTATCTTGTAATAACAAGATCAACTGGGAATGAAGTTATGGACGACAAGTGTATGTAGCTTTCCATAGGGATTATCGGTGGTATGGAATTGCAACGACGAAGGGCACAAGGGTCTCGGGAAAGCATCAGAGAAGTGTCTTCATAATCTTCTGGTGCAACAGGCGATCATCTGGCCTGAAGGGGCTCTCCGGGAGGAAGTATTTTCGAGAACCTAAAGTTAGATTTTAGTAAACTCATTAAACCCGAATAGAAGAGAGTTTAGAATCCCAGAGTAAAGACAAGGAGTAAAAGATCCTAATACCACCCAATGGTGACGTGGGCCCATAAGCCACACGGCCATGTTAGTAAAAGTTTTTCAATGACTAGACTCGACTTCGGCCAAGGAGTTGGGAAGAGGGATTCCTACAGGCACTCGGCTCTGATACCAACTTGTGACGCCCCCGATTTAATCGTACACTAATCATACACGCAAACGTGTACGATCAAGATCAGGGACTCATGGGAAGATATCACAACACAACTCTACAAATAAAATAAGTCATACAAGCATCATATTACAAGCCAGGGGCCTCGAGGGCTCGAATACAAGAGCTCAATCATAGACGAGTCAGCGGAAGCAACAATATCTGAGTACATACATAAGTTAAACAAGTTTGCCTTAAGAAGGCTAGCACAAACTGGGATACAGATCGAAAGAGGCGCAGGCCTCCTGCCTGGGATCCTCCTAAACTACTCCTGGTCGCCGTCAGCGGGCTGCACGTAGTAGTAGGCACCTCCCGAGTAGTAGTAGTCGTCGTCGACGGTGGCGTCTGGCTCCCGGGCTCCAAGGTCTGGTCGCAGCAATTGGGTATAGAAAATGGGAGGAAAAGAGGGAGAAAGCAACCGTGAGTACTCATCCAAAGTACTCGCAAGCAAGGAGCTACACTACATATGTATGCATTGGTATCAACTGGAATAAGGCATATGTGGACTGAACTGCAGAAAGCCGGGATAAGGGGGGATAACTAGTTCTTTCAAAGACTACGCTTCTGGCAGCCTCCGTCTTGCAGCATGTAGAAGAGAGTAGACTGAAGTCCTCCAAGTATCATCACATAGCATAATCCTAACCAATGATCCTCCCCTCGTCGCCCTGTGAGAGAGCGATCACCGGTTGTATCTGGCACTTGGAAGGGTGTGTTTTATTAAGTATCTGGTTCTAGTTGTCATAAGGTCAAGGTACAACTCCAATTCGTCCTGTTACCGAAGATCATGGCTATTCGAATAGGTTAACTTCCCTGCAGGGGTGCACCACATAACCCAACACGCCCGATCCCATTTGGCCGGACAGACTTTCCTGGGTCATGCCCGACCTCGGAAGATCAACACGTCGCAGCCCTACCTAGGCACAACAGAGAGGTCAGCACGCCGGTCTAAATCCTATGGAGCAGGGGTCTGGGACCATCGCCCATTGCACACCTGCACGTTGCGTACGCGGCCGGAAGCAGAACTAGCCCCCTTAATACAAGAGCAGGCTTACGGTCCAATCCGGCGCGCGCCACTCAGTTGCTGACGTCACGAAGGCTTCGGCTGATACCACGACGTCGAGTGCCCATAACTGCCCCCGCGTAGATGGTTAGTGCGTATAGGCCAGTAGCCAGACTCAGATCAAATACCAAGATCTCGTTAAACGTGTTAAGTATCCGCGAACACCGACCAGGGCTAGGCCCACCTCTCTCCTAGGTGGTCTCAACCTGCCCTGTCGCTCCGCCTCAAAGTAACAGTCGGGGGCCGTCGGGAACTCAGGCCCATCACTACCTGGATGGAGCCACCTGCCCCTTCAGCCCCCATCTCCGAACAGTATCATAAGTAATGTAACAGTATAAGTATATATCATATGCCCGTGATCACCTCCCGAAGTGATCACGGCCCAGTAGTATAGCATGGCAGACGGACAAGAGTGTAGGGCCACTGATGGAACACTAGCATCCTATACTAAGCATTTAGGATTGCAGGTAAAGGTAACAACAGTAGTAGCAAGGACAGGCTATGCATCAGGATAGGATAACGAAAAGAAGTAACATGCTACACTACTCTAATGCAAGCAATAGAGAGAAGAATAGGCGATATCTGGTGATCAAAGGGAGGGCTTGCCTGGTTGCTCTGGCAAGAGAGAGTGGTCGTCAACACCGTAGTCGAACTGGGTAGCAGCGGCGTCGGTCTCGGTGTCTAGCGAGAGAAGAGGGGGGAAGAAACAGTAAATATAAAGCAAACATAGCATCAAAAACAATAACATGGCAATAAGCCGTGCCGGGTGTGACCTAACGTAAGGCTACACGATAAAGGTGAAGGGGGAAAATTCAACCGGGAATGAATTCCCGGTTCCGGACCTGTATCAAACAGATGACCGGAGGGGGAATGTTCCATGTTCAGATAGTTAGAAGCGTCTGACAGGTAAACGGACCGCATATTTGGATGCGTATCATCGTTCTGAGCAACTTTCATATATAAATTATTTTCATCCGAGTTACGGGTTAACTTATATGAATTTCTAAAGTTTTAGAAATTTTCAGGATTTAGTGAAATTTGTCTAAGTCTGAGAATCCCTCGGTTTTGAACATCATTTAGCTGTTTTCCAAAGGCTATAGCTAGTGTTCTACTCATCCATAGGAGTAGTGCCTTATATCAAACTTGATCAATTTTCTGTGATCTACATGACAATATCAAGTGCAGCTATGTTAGAATCTATTTGCTTGATCAAATCTTTGTCGGAAAAGTGCTACTGCAACATTTCTGTTTCTGCTTTTCTGTTAACAAAACATAGCAATTTGTGATTTTCATAGGAATTAATCCACACATCGAAAGGATTTGGTCCAGTGGGATAAAATGGAGTTTGTCAAGTATACCATCTACTCATATTTTTCTTAACCTTGTTAACAGTTGTTTAACCGCAGTTTAGAGGCTCTCAAGAGGGTTATTCATTGTAGATTTAGAAAAGCTAGCAAGCACTAGCTACAGTACTAGCAGCAGTACATGCAGAGCAACGATGGGCAGCGGTGCGGGCGCGGCCAAGCGCGGGAGGGCGCGTGCGGGCGGGCGACCGGCGCGGGGCACGCAAGGGCAGCGGCCGGAGGCGAGGCCGGACGAGACCCGAACGCGGCGTCGCGAGCGGCTGCAGGGCCTGACGACGACAGCAGGAAAGCAGCAGCTGCATCAGCACAGCAACAGGCAGGGGAGGCGGCGCTCGGCAAGTGGCTAGACATGCACGGGGCGAGCAGGGAAGGCCCTGAGCGCTCGCGCGCGGCAGAGGCCGGCGGCGCGGGGCGGGAGCGACGAGCGCCGTGCGGCACGGCGCAACGGCAGCAGGGGCGCAGTGCGAGGGCACGCGTGCGATGGAGCCCGTTCGAACACGCAGGAGGCGCCGCGTCGGATGGTGGCCGCGGCAGTCGCCGGGGAGTAGCGTGGCGACGACGACGATGATGATATCAGCGATGGCTGATGCTCGTGGTGCTTTGGATCGAGCACAAAGAGCATATGGGGAGGAGTCGGTGAGTGCGTAGGGTGCCTGCGAGCTCCAGGAGCTCGACCGTGTGCACGGACGCGAGCTTCGCGGGCAATGGCCGCGGCGGCAACAAGGTCAGTGGCGACGAGCTCGGGCATCAATGGCCACGACGGATATAGACATGGAAACGGAGGGGGGCAGAGGGGATATGACTGCACGCTCACCGTGGAGCTCATGAAAGGCTCGTTGAGAGGTTTAGGAGCGCAGGGCGACGGGATCGACGACGGCAAGCGGCGATGACCTAAGATGAAGGCGGTGTCGATCTCGTCGAGGCGGTGGCTCCGAGCTTCAAGCGCGTCCACGTAGTCGATGTAGGCGACGCAGACGGTGCCCCTGGCGCAGTCTCCGGCAGCGTGGAGAGCAGTGGCTATGGCAGCGCCAGCGACGCGTCCATGGCGGAGCTCGGGAAGGAGGGGACAGGGGATCTGGGTGAGGGGCTAGGCGAAGGGAGAGAGAGGGAAGTGGTGTGTGGTGGAGTGGAGCAGGGGGAAGAGCTCGAGGGGGCGCGGGGAGGCCTTATCCTCCCTGACGGCGCTGGCGAGGTGGTCGGGGGCGACCCCTCCCTGTAGCTACGCGGTCGGTGGAACAGGGGAGGTGGGCGCACTGGCAGGTGGGCCTGTTGTGGCCAGCCCAGGCGGTTAGGGGCCGCACGGCCCAGTTGGCTTGGGGTTTTCCTTTTTAACCTTTTATTTCTTTTTGTGTTCTATTTTATTTATTATATGGCATTAAACCACTTTGTAAAAAGTTGGTTCACCACCATAATTGATTATGAATTATTTGCCACAAGATGATCATTTTAGTTTTCATGTTTGAGAAGTTTAGCATTTCACTTATTATTTGAATTTGAATTTGAAGCGGATTTGGATCAACGGGAGATTAGTAACAGTAATAGTGGTGACATGGCATCATTAGCAAAGGATCACTGTAGTTTAATTACCCGGGCGTCACAGGCTGGGCACGCCCCACCATCGGCGACGGCCGTCGGAGTTGAGCCTTTCGGAGGGCACGACGCCGTTGGTGGCCTCGAGCTGCTCGGCATGGCGGCGACGTAAATACTGCTCCCACAGCGGGCTGTCGGGGACGTACCTCGGCCCTTCCCTCGCCGCCTGCGGTAGAGAGGCGCGGATACGGGCGATCTCCGCACGACGCGTCGCCCCGGTGGGCGGTGGTGGCACCGGGACCCCGCCGGCGCTGATCCTTCAAGCTCCGGGCACCCCATGTTCGGCGGGGTGGGTACTCGGCCTCATAGAGAAGCCGAGTTTCGTCCTCGTGAAGGTGGCGGCGGCCGAAGCCGTTCGCCGCCGCGCCGTCGCCTGAAAAGCGCTCGGCCATTGGGTGAACTGGAGACGGCGAGAAGAGAGGGAGGAATGGGGACGTTGGCGGTGGAGAGTCTGTGCGTCACCGGTAGGGGTCGGCTTATATAGGTGGCGCTCTCGTGGCCACCGTGTGTACGCGTGGCGGGCGAGGGACGCGTATCGTCCCGTCTTCACTGCGCCGCCCGTGTGGCACCAATGGAGGAGGCTGACCGGCGCGGCAACGCGCGGCAGCTTTGGCATTGATTCCGCCACGGGAACCGAGGCGATGAGGACGACGAAGCGACGAGAAGAGCCGAGTCGCTGCCAAGGAGAGCTCGCCGATTTTCGCGTCAAAAACGATTCGGCCGGCACCCCAAGCGCCCCCAGCGCGCCGGGTTCGGCCTGAGACCGCTGGTGCCAATTTCGGCTCGAGCTGGCGAAAAAAAAGGCCTTTGAAAATGCGACTGAGCCGATTTTTCGAGCCGACAACCGAAAAATCGCTTGGGGGCCTTGTTGGGGCACGGCTGAAGATGCTCTAATCCAGTTGATGGTAAACAGAAGTGGCCGGAGCGTAGAGTTTGAGTGGAAGAAGCCATGGGCACAGATGTGGACAATTGACAGACCATTCCATTCTACACGGGCGACTCTACTCCTCTCCCACTACATTACAATTTACAATGTCTCTTTCACTTTCAGTTGCCGTATGCTAGCCGTCAATGTGTGCACTTGGACTATCCGCGTCTCAGAAAGCAGCCACCACGAGTGCGATGGGAAGGAAACTTCATTACACACCGTTCAATTAACACATTTTTCAATAAGACCTAGATCTATTATCAAAATTCATCAGAAATACAATGTAGACATTTCAAAAATTACACCAAGGTCCCTAGACGATCAAACGATCATTGTGGTCGCCAAAACAAGTTGTCCACATGCTGCTGCCATCACTCCCCTACAAGAGTTCATTTTTTTTGCTGGTGTAACCATTGTATTACTCAATAACATCGTCATTACAATTTGCGAGAGCTAGCTCTACAGAATCTGACGGGCTAGATCCAACCCAAGTCGTTGTTCTGTCCTCCAATCTAACAAACTTAGCTAAGCTATCTCTAACCTTATGCTGAGTATGGTTAACATGAGTAATACAAATTTTACGAAGATACATAAGGTGTAGATTTCCTTAAAGAGGGAGGAATAAACCGATCTATCAGTTCACGCCACTGGATCAGCTTGGCTGCAATTGTAGAGTCCATCTGACGACCACTAGAAGGACAATTATAGAGTTGGCTTGACATTGCAATTAACGCTTATTAATCACAGGAATTGCAGTCGATTGTGAATACTTCCACGCCGACCGACCGCTAAGTTTGTTTGACTTTCCGGTGCTACAGAGGGTTCATCATGGGGCATAATTTGTGACTTTGCTATTTCTAAGTCACTGCTAAGAATCATCCGATCCAGTCCTCTTAAACTATAAAAGTGGTAAGACGATCATGATGAGATGATTATTAGTATTAGCCAAGAGATAACTGCTTTTGTCCATATGTCAGTTCTTTTATGTCAGTCTATTAATGTTTGGCTGTGTACATCCTATGCAGAGGTCGGGTGTTGCTATCATGCTTTATATCCGCTTGATAGTATATTTTATGTTAATAAAAATGATTTTTATCAAAAAAAAAACTGCTTCTAAATCAGCTGAGCCACAGCCACTCACTACAAACTGTTATCTGTGCCTGATTCAATTCCCCCAACAACCACTCAATATTTTTATTCGTGAGAATGAGAATCCAGTAAAAAAAGTTCCAATGGATTATACATCTTATTCCCCAACATAAGCAATCCAACAGTCACATAATCTTTTTCATAATGGAAAATTTACGAGATGAGGTGAAGGTTTAAGGTAAAATTACATGACGGGAGGGACCCACAATTAAACAAGATGATACCATGTGCATTGCTGCAGGGATTCCTTGCAATAATTCTAATAAAATTTGGTTATACGCACATGATTATTTTTTTGCATGGTAATATGTGTCTCATTCATATCATAAAGATCAAAGTACAAGTCACATAATGACCGACATGACAAAACTGAAAAGATAGCAGAACATCTTTGAGTTTGATACCAACGCCCGTCACCTGCCTCCGGCACCACCACAGCAGCCACCGAAGAAAAGAATGACAGATCACCTCCCTACCCGAGCTCGACGTTGCTCCATCGCTGATATGCAGCTTTGCGGACCTCCAAGGTGGCTCACCAAAAGTAAAGCCATTGCCGTTGAACGAAACAGACCGGGGCAACACCCTGGACACGCCATCGAACTCCAGATCTAGCACCCCACCACGACTAAGACACCGAAGGAGGAAACCATACCTGCCATCCACAAACCACGAACTCAGCACACGCTCCATCTTCCAGATGCCATCCACAGACATGATCATTTGGATTTATAAATATATGAACCAAAACTAAAATACATAAATACGATTAATATAATTAGGGATTGAGATGTCTACGCAGTTTCTAGCTTCTTGGCGGAAGGAAACACCCTTTCACCTTAGGGCGCTAATAGGTGCCGACGCACCGGCTCAAAATTTCAGCCGGTCTATCCCTAACTACTCGATTTAGTACAATGAGATCACGTACACACCGCACGATCTCTTTCTTCCTCCCCTGGCGTACTTTTCTCTCAGGAAACCTCCAATCACGCCTTCGCAGATGAGCGACACGGCCTGCCTCGAAGGACCGCTCCGACGCATCTCGGCCCCCCTCGCCACCGGTCGCTACCCCACGCCGCCCCTCGCCACCATTGTCTTATGCATTTCTCGCTGGCTACGCGCATCCGGCAGCGTGCGCTCGTGGATGTAGCTCCCATGGCGACAATCGTAGCTCCGGTGCAACGCAATAGCTCCGGTGGTGTCGCTACCAGTCGCGGCACCCCGACGACAACCTCGCGGAATTGTTCGCCAGTCGCAGCAAAAAAGGCAACACACCTCGGCACTGCAACTCATGAAGAGAATTTTGTTCCAGCAAAAACAATTGCTGGTTCCAGCAAAATGGATCGCCGCTTGTAGCAAATTGCTCGTCGAGCTCCATTGCACCGAGGGAGAAGGCCGGTTCCAGCAATTTTTTTGCTGGTTCCAGCAAATTGGATGGCCGGTTGTAGCATATTGCTCGCCGAGCTCCGTTGCAACCTGGGGAAGAAGGCTGCTTCCAGCAATTTTTTTTGCTGGTTCCAGCATCATGGGATTGAGCTCGCTTGCCGCATGCCCATGGTAGCACTTCTTATCCGGCGGTTGTAGCTTCTCTGCGGCCGGTTGCAGCACGCCATGCCAGTTCACGCCGTAGGTGGTCGTCGATTTCCAGCTCGCCGGGACGCCGTTGAAGCATCCCAGGACGCCAGTCGCAGCCCTTCCCCGCTGGTTCCAGCGCCCGGCGCTAGCGATTGGAGCATCTTGGACTGCTGCCTTGGGCTTGCCTAAGGAGCGCAGTGGAGGGGAAAAGGATCGGCACCGTCCGAGATGGGGAGGTGGACAGAGAGCCTCCCGACCAGCAGCGCCGCCACGCCACCGCGTCGGAGTGGGACGGGTAGGCGGGACTAGCCGCACCGGCCCGTTGCCCCCGTCGCCCGTCATGGTCTCCTCCTCGGTTCGCCACTCGCAGAGTGCATGGGTGTGGGCATGCGTTTTGACTTTCAGTTTGAGATTTTTCCGCCCCTGGCTGAGATGGCCGAATTTCGGCCATTTACAAAAACTTCGGCCAAAATTTGACCCAAGTTTACCAAATTTGATCAATTTCGGCCAAAGATAGATTTCGCCTCGATGGAGCAGGCAGTAGCTTTGGATTTGCTTGATCTAGTTGGAGCGGTGGCTAATGAATGGATGCAGTGCCACCGTGAAAAATGGATAAGGCTGCAGCTGCTTCAGCGGTTCGTGGGGCCTGCCAACCCACGCGTCCCACAACGCGAGAGACCGTGTCGCGCATTGCTACCGTACGATGACACTGGATTCAATGGACCACGCGCTACCGGCGCAACACTCGAGCCGGCGCGCCGGACTCAAACGTTTCCCTTGGCCTTAAGTCTCGCATTTTTGTTCCATGACTCCAACTAATTTACACTGCACACCTCCTAGTACTTGGCAATTCAATCAACCCAAATCCACCCTCTGCCCGACCCTCTCGTCCAAAACCCAGCGTCCACGGCGATTTCTCCTCTCCTCTCTCCTCTGCTCTCGCCGATGCACCGCATGGCTCACTTCCCGCTGTTGCCGGCTCTAGCGCTGGCGGTCACCTGCGCGTTGGTTCCGTTCACCGTCGCTGACCCGCAGGCTACGCAGCTCAACCTTGGGTGCAGCCAGTACAACGCCACGCCCACGGCCGCCTTCCTCGCGGCCCTAAACTCCACCTTCGCTGAGCTCCGCGCCAACCTCTCCGCCGGCAGCGGCTTCGCCACCGCAGCGGAGCCTCGCGCCGCCGCGCCGGCGTTCGCGTTGGCGCAGTGCCGCCCATACGTCACCGGGAGGGACTGCGTCGCCTGCTTCGACGCCGCCGCGGCGCGCATCCACGCCGCCTGCGGGGCTGCTAACGGCGGGCGCGCCATCCTCGACGGCTGCATCATACGGTACGAGAGCGTGGCGTTCTTCGACCAGTCCACCCTCCCTGGCAACACGCAGCGCTGCAACGGCTCCGCCGTGCCCGGCACCGCTTTCGACGGCGCGGTGCAGGCGCTGATCAACGACCTCGCGGCAGCCGTGCCTCGCTTCCCGCGGCTAGCTGCGGCGGCCGCGGGCACCGGCGTGTACGCGATGGCGCAGTGTGTGGAGACGGTCGGGCAGGACGGCTGCGCGCAGTGCCTCCAGGTAGCTGCGAGCAACATTGACCGGTGCCCGCCCAATTCCGACGGCCGGGCAGTGGACGCCGGGTGCTTCATGAGGTACTCTGATAAGCCCTTCTTCCCGGCTAATGCGACGGCAGACCTGACGCCCTACTTGCGCTCTGGTGAGTTCCTCTTGTGCGTACGACATCTTTGCTGTGATTTTTGTCCTACGACATCGGACAAGGATGGTACCACCACCTCAAGTAGTGCCGTATTTCAGGATTGCTTTTTCTCAAACGATCCCCAAACCATGGAATCTGCATAGAAGATCATCAAACATGAAGAATTGTCCTGCAACTACATCAATGATTGATGTGAGTACTGGTCAAGGGGGCTACAGTTGGGGAGATAATAATTCCGTGAACTAGATGATACATCTCACGTTGCTGCAGGAACCGAGTGCAATATATTTCAATTAGAATTGATCATGTGGAATATAATATTTAGATTATTGACACGTGAACCAAAATTGTAAAATATTTATTAAATGCAATTAGAATAATAGAATGAAAAATAGTTTTTCATGCATGGTTGCATGTGGTGGTAGGTCTTTTCCCATTCATGTTTGCAAGTTAAGGTGGATCTTATCCATTCATAATTGTACGGTCATGTGGCATGTTTGCATTTTGCGATAGATAAGATACCGGCATGAACTTTTTAGGTATATATAGGATGGGGTTCTTCATGTTTCCCATGTGGCATCTACGTGGCCAATTGTCAAAGTCAGGCCAATTCAACAAAGGACCAAGCGAGTAGTCATAGTCAACAAGTCAAATGAAAAGGAGGAATACAAAGACAAATTCAAAAGGAAGGCCCTAGTCAACCATGGGCTAGTGGACCATATTTACCTCTCTTACTTGTCTTGCATCATCTAATGGCCAATTCAACTTTAGTACTCTGGATCGTATTTTTTAACATTTGGAAACCGGTGTTTGGGGTGAGTTTGAACTTTAGCGTTCTCTATTTTGTCACAATGCTAAGACATGTTTAATTGCTCGAGGGAACATGTTTGGTTGAACTTTGATGTCAATTGGATTGTTATATTATGTTCTACAAAAACCACATAGTCAATGAATTTTTTATGTTTCTGACTCAAATTTCATCTCCGAATCAGAGCTCACAATTCATTCTTTCTACAGGAAAATCAAGAGGGAAGGGGGCCATTGTAGGAGCAATTTTGGGAGGTCTGGCCTTCCTGTTGCTTCTAGGGTTATTAGCTTTGTTTTGGACCTGGCGGTCTATGAAGCTAAAGAAGCCTCGAAGAGGTAAATGTCACGAAGTACATCACTTTCGAGAAGTTAATGCTCTTCGGTTCATGTCAACTTATTCAATGCGATCTTACAAACATGGTCCAAGTTGATGTCAGTAACTAGGCAAAACAAATCTTCTTAATTAATGAAACTTGTAAATTTTTTGCCTCGAGTTCAGAAAAAGTTGCTTCCATTTAGTCAACTTGAGGGTCATGATGTGATTTCGTAAGTTCCATTTAATGAGATTCCTCAAGAGAACATCCGCAATGCCATGTCACTAGTTTCGTGTATTCCCATGATGATAATGGCATACAGTTCTATCATTTCACAACTCAACATAGGCTCCTAATTCATCCATTGGATAGGACACCCAAATTATGTAATAAGAGAGCGAGATGTTGACTTGTTTTCACATAACTAACTACATTATCACATTGTGGATTTTAACTTTATTACTAATGATCATCAATCATTTATTGATGCCAACTTGAATGACACAATATCCATTGTTACCGGGTCACTTATAATTTTTTCACAATAGTCAGATTGCCTTTGGTCATTAAGTTAAGTATGCAAACAATCCCTATTGGCAACTCATAATTTTATAGAAGGTCTCTGAAAACAAAGTGAATTTCGGAAGTTGCCATTATATATTTTGGCACCGAATTTAGCAGAGCCAAAGTAGATATGTTTTCATGAGTCATTGCTGTCATACAATTTCCACCTTGAAGAAACATAATGTCAAGAGAAGCGAAATGGCTCCACCAAGCATGCACTCCCATAGAACAATTTTTTTTGAAAAAATATGTTTTCAAATGTAAAAGAAACATGTAAATGCTTGAAACTTCCATGAAAAGTAACCATTTTGCCACACTGGGTGTTCAAATTTAGACATATAAAAAGGGAATTGATATCGTACATGTGTGTGTGTGGGTGTTTGTGGTCTGTGTGTGTGAGCATGAGCGATTGAATTTAGGTTTCACACACTTAAGCACTAGAATTTTTCTCAAATTTTTGACATATTTTCATCATGTTATAAAATGAGCACTTATCGGAATCATGCAAAAGAAAATAATTAATTCATGCTAGAAATCTTTGATCATATTTCTGAAAGTTACAAGCATAGAAAACAAATAGAGTACATATGTCGGAATTTTTCAAAATTTGAAAATCAGTTATTTTCATCCAGGGGCATGCATGCGCCTCTGGCCACACCTTCGAATTATCCCATAATTTGTAGTTATGTTGTGGAGCCTTGATTCTTATCACATTTATTTTTTTATTCTCCTTTTCTTTGAATATTTTGAGTGATGCTCCTTTTGTACTCACCGTGTATTTATTTTTTGGTTATTTATGTAGTGCTATGTAAATGATATCGAGTGTTGATAGTTAGCGAAAGGTTGTGCCTGTTTTTACAAGGGCATACTATACTAAATGTATTAGCATTTGGCATAGAACCATTTGCATTTGTTTTGTATTTGCAAGTGTAACCAGTTCCATTTTTAGCTTCCCTATTTTGCATATTAAATTGTTTTAGAAATTTAGCTGGAAAATAAAATAAATTAATTTCTATTTGAATGTGTGTTTCCTCACCTGACTGTATCTTATTTAGGTGATATACTTGGAGCAACGGAACTGCAAGGTCCAACAAATTTTAACTATCACGATCTTAAGGCTGCAACCAATAATTTTAGTGAGAAAAGTAAAATTGGAGAAGGAGGTTTTGGAGATGTCTTTAAGGTATGGTGGTCTTCAAATATTTAATGCACTATGAAGATTTGCAGACAAAAGGACAGAAAAATATAATAAGAACATCATGATACCAAGTTGCTTTTTCGTTGTACTTTACTAGATTATTGCAGAAGTGATTTATTTATTTATTTTGTCCATTTATAACAGGGCTTACTGAAAAATGGGAAAATTGTTGCAGTAAAAAGGTTGTCAGTAATGCAAACTAGCAGGGCCAAAGAAGATTTTGAAAGCGAGGTAAAGCTTATTAGCAATGTTCAGCATCGAAATCTTGTCCGGCTTCTTGGTTGTTCTCGCAAGGGTTCTGAATGCCTCCTTGTTTATGAATATATGGCGAATAGTAGCCTTGACAAGTTTCTCTACGGTATGCTCTATGGATCCTTGCTCCTTCATCTACTTTACTTGTTTGGCCACTCATGGGCCACATGGGCGGACCTCAGCGCACCCTAATATTTCCGAAACACTCTTTATATCATGTCAAAAAAAGTTAGGAAAAACCCAACATGAGCCAAAATTCATATGACAATCAGTTATTGGTCCACCCCTGTGCCAAAATTGTGGCTCCGCCGGGTTGGACATGTGAGAAAATATCTTATATGGACTGCTCTTATTATTCCCATTTGATTGCTCTTGAAGGTCTCATTAATTTAAAATGAAACATACACTCACACCTCTATTGTGCGACGGATATTAGTCCCATGGTAGTTTTGTTTATGCAAAGGCAATTACATCCTTAATCTTCCAAACTGAGCTGATTAGCTTATGACAGTGCTGACCGACATCTCTAAGTGATAATCTCACATTCACACATTCTTGCATAATAGGTGAGAGACGTGGAACACTTAACTGGAAGCAGCGATTCAATATCATCGTTGGCATGGCTCGTGGCCTTGCATATCTTCATCAAGAGTTTCATGTGTGTATCATACACCGTGACATTAAATCTAGCAATGTTCTTCTTGATGATGACTTCCAACCTAAGATTGCTGATTTTGGTTTGGCAAGGCTCCTACCTGATGATCATAGTCATCTCAGCACTAGATTTGCAGGAACATTGTAAGTTTGAACATGTAAATAATACATTGGTCACACTGTTTCTTTTCTAATTATATTTTACTATTGAACAGGGGTTACACTGCTCCTGAGTATGCAATCCATGGCCAGCTATCGGAGAAGGTTGACACATACAGCTTTGGTATAGTCATTTTGGAAATAATAAGTGGTCGGAAAATCAATGATACAAGGATTGAGGCTGAAACACAATACCTACTTGAATCGGTATCCATCTTCCTTCTGAAAATCCTCTCTTGGTTCCATATATTGTCCCATATGGCTCCAATGCTTTACATAACCACTTCACAGGTCTTTGATTCATCCTTATGAGTATATTTCTTTATACTTGCACTTCCTAATTTGGTGATGTGAATGCCTTGGATGGTTTTCACTATATGATTGGAGATTTAACAAGTAGTTGACAAAAATCTTTGCTAAGTAAGCATCTACCAGTGTTTATGTTGCTCTAGTTAAAGTTATTTTCAAGAGTTAGTTTTTAAGGACATTCTTTTAATAGTATTTTTTTGTTAAATGACGCTTTATTGACTCATAATATCGCACCAAGTGTTACAAGCACAGCAAGCTTATATCCGGCCTCTACATAACTATGATGCCCAAACACACGCGCGCACACGCACACGGTTATATGATGGCAAACATGAAAAGTCTATTAAGACCAAAGGGGCTGCCTAAGGAGAGGTTTGCATGGGGCCACTCCGGAGACTGTGCTTCCATCCATGTTGAGTAATAAGAAAAATCCTTCGTTAGTCACTCCAGTCACTACACACCATCAAATATGGAGGTTGGTGCTCATCTCGTTGATGTGTAACATAGAAAGCCAATGAATACACCGGTAGATGACCAGCAAAGGAGAGGAGTCTTACCATTAAACGCATTACAATTCTACATAGTCGGACTATCATTCCCACCTTTATGCATCGCATAGTGGGAGTAACGTAGATGACACCTAAGCAAAAAAGATGATGTGGCAACTAATTAATGAGGAGAGAGAGAAATAGAGTAACATAGCTAGTTACTCATATTATGAGTAACATCACACATACCAAGACAAGATGAGTTTACAACCTAATAAATGAAGTGTTGCATGACACCACACATATGTTACTCTCCACTATAGAGGTAGTAACATAGACTAGTAACATATGCATGTTATTACTGAAAGTTACTCCCCACTATGGCTAGTCTAAGCATGTGATCTATGCCATCTAATGTTGGTAACACTATATGTGGAGGATAGATGTTAGAGATAGTTTGGAGGACTAATGATGTAGCGCACACGAACTTGCATTGGAAGAAGAGGTATTTTATGGCTTAACTTCATGACTGCAACAACACAACTTACTACCAGGCCAGTTCCGGTGAATGTGGTTGTCCTGTATCAGGATCACACCCTAATGCAGGCACCAGAAAAATATTTTAATTTTAGTGGTACCTTCAACTTCTGGATCCTTTTGTTGTTTACAACTGGCGAGTTTGAGTGAACGAATACGTGGTATATTGAGTCAACCAGGAATCTACCATTCTGATGGAGATTCCAACGTTAAACCCCATGGCCTTGCAATAAATGGACCAACCCCAACACCGCACACCATGTTGCGAGGCACTAACCGACTAGATCTTGTTTAAAAGACACATTAGCCACATACATACTCAATACTTTTGCGAGTGTATTATTTTTTGGGGAAAGGTGGCGTTGTCCAACCACTTGTTCTAGAAAAATGAAATTTTGGTCTGTCTCTAATAATAGCAAAAGATATGAAGCAAAAGAAGTGCTCTTTCACAGTCATCAAACCATCCCAAAAAAATGTGAGTCCCCAGATTTCTAATTGGTCAGAGACAGGGCCATCGAGCCAATATACTTATTGCACACCAGTCTTTCCCAAGCACCTTTCCTTAGTAAGAAGCTTAAATAGGCATGACTTTAATAATTAATGAAGATGTGATCATTTGGTATCTACTGTATTGAGGTCTCTTTCTGTGTGCACACTTCATGCTATCTTAAGACATGCATTTGATTACACCCATTGACTATACAGGCATGGAAGCTATATGAAAATGAGGACGTGATTAAGTTGGTGGATGGATCGTTAGATCACGAAGAATATATGCCAGAAGAGGTAATAAGAATAATAGAGATAGCGCTTCTCTGCACTCAATCCGTTGTTGCTTCAAGGCCAACTATGTCAGAGGTAGTTGTGTTGTTGTTATCAAGAAATTCTCCAGAGATACTACCCACAAGGCCCACTTTTATTGATTCAATAAGTAGAGTGCGAGGAGAAACATCCACGTCCAGTTCATCCACTGCATCCAAGGCCACCGCCTCTATTTCACACTTATCAGCCAGGTAAAAGGCGCTGTATTGTATATGAACGCATCTTTCCCTGTATGATAGTGAAAGATTTATATATACAATTATGTATCTGTATTTTATATATATAAATGAGTGGATGCCTATTTGTCAGGATATAAGAAAGCGGTGTGAAGTATTTGAAATTCCCCTCTTACTCATGCAACGACTCAAATAGTCTGAGCATGTTACAAGGATGTGCTTCTTGCATGACATTGCTTATCCGAGTCCATTCTTTGTGTCCCCTGTTGTATATGATTTTTTCTGCATTTTACCAATCGAGTATTTACCTTGTGTTAAAGCATTCTAACTATGTTTTGTGAATTTGAATTCCAAGTTGAGTTGCAGTTCTTTTCTCCTTTTTGCGGGCGAGTTGTGTGTTGCAGTTTCTATTGTGATTAGTGAAACAACTCTATAATCCCTAGTAGTGCTAGCACTAGGCATAAACAAACATAGTCCATACTAGATAGATAGAGAAATCAAGAACAGGCTTACCGTGAAAGAGAGAATACGAGTACTCGAATTCCATGTAGAAGTGGTTGTGTTGGTGCAGGGAGGCAATGTAGTTGCACTACACTACATTGAAAAGGATTCAAGAATGTGCTAGCTTTGATTTATAGGGAAGCTATGGTGATTCGGCACACTGCGCCCGTACGAAGAATCCTATTCCACGTGTAATAACAGAGCAGGATGGCCAGCGTACAGCGGTCTCTGTCTGCCAGTTCTAATTTTGTGTTTGCATTTTGTTTTGGCTATTTTTTCAGATGGTTTTAGTTGGTTTACTATGGTTATTTTGGTTTTCGTTTTATTCACATTTTCTCTTTCTAATGGTTTATTTTGTTCTTTTTATTTCCTATAATTTTTCTTCCGTGGTTTTCCTGATTTTTCATTTGTTCTCCCCTTTTTTATTTTATAATTCACAAAAATAATCAAGAACATTGCTTAAGTATTTCCAACTTTTTCTCTTAAATATTTTTTTTTGAAATGTTTTAACACTGGCGACTTGTTTTTAGAATTCATAAATAAGTAAACTTTGTGAGTATTCAAAGAAAATCATGAATATTTTTAAAATTTTCTTAATCTTTTTCGTTTGTAAAATATTTTTTGTAAAAAATTATAACCGGTTCCTAGTCGCATCTAGTTTAAATTTTTATTCAAATAACCGACTCAAATCAGGGCAAGGGGCTAGACCCAAGCAGGTGTTGCCGTGGTAACTATTGCACCACTGGTTCAAAGAAAGTTCGGCCTAAATTAAAAAAAGAACTCATCCCAACCAAACCAATAGTGGGCTGGACTACTCAGCGAGAGAGCGTGTGTGTTACCTTGATTATTCCGCGCGTAGTGCGTGGAATAGAAGGACTTTGGCCCATACATAGGCCCCACCTTATATAGGTGACGGGGGTTAAGGTTTTACATAGGGTAGATTTAATCTTGCACCACTATGATGACTTGCACGCCAAGATAATCTCTTTTTTTAGGTGGAGCCAAGATAATCTCTTGATGCTTATCCAAACTCAGGGGCTCCCTTTTGTGGTTGGACCATGTAAAGCTTCATAGGCCCAGGAGCGGACCTGCTGTTGGGCTCCTCACTGAGAGGCCACTTCCGGTGTATTACATCGTAAAAAGAGCCTCAATAAGTAGGAATACAATGCAAGTTCGTAACACTTACTAATAATTTTTATACCACGTGGGAATTGTTGGGGAACGTAGTACAATGCAAGTTCGTAACACTTACTAATAATTTTTATACCACGTGGGAATTGTTGGGGAACGTAGTAATTTCAAAAAAATTCCTATGCACACGCAAGATCATGGTGATGCATAGCAACGAGAGGGGAGAGTGTTGTCCACGTACCCTCGTAGACCGAAAGCGGAAGCGTTATGACAACGCGGTTGATGTAGTCATACGTCTTCACGATCCGACCGATCCAAGTACCGAATGTACGGCACCTCCGAGTTCTGCACACGTTCAACCCGATGACGTCCCTCGAACTCCGATCCAGCAGAGTGTCGCGGGAGAGTTTTGTCAGCACAACGGCGTGGTGACGATGATGATGTTCTACCGACGTAGGGCTTTGCCTAAGCACCGCTACAGTATTATCGAGGTGGACTATGGTGGAGGGGGGCACCGCACATGGCTAAGAGACGATCAACTTGATCAACTTGTGTCTCTAGGGTGCCCCCCTGCTCCCGTATATAAAGGAGCAAGGGAGGAGAGGCGGCCGACCAAGGAGGGTGCGCCAAGGGGGGAGTCCTACTCCGGGAGTAGGACTTCTCCTTTCCTTGTTGGAGTAGGAGAAGGGAAGGGAGAAGGAGAAGAAAGGAAGGGGGCGCCCCCCCCTCCCTAGTCCAATTCGGACTAGCCCATGGGGAGGGGTGCGGCCACCCTTTGGGGCCTTTTTCTCCTTTTCCCGTATGGCCCATTAAGGCCCAATACGAATTCCCGTAACTCTCCGGTACTCTGAAAAATACCCGAATCACTCGGAACCTTTCCGATGTCCGAATATAGTCGTCCAATATATCAATCTTTACGTCTTGACCATTTCGAGACTCCTCGTCATGTCCCTGATCTCATCCGGGACTCTGAACTCCTTCGGTACATAAAAACTCATAAACTCATAATATAACTGTCATCAAAACTTTAAGTGTGCGGACCCTACGGGTTCGAGAACTATGTAGACATGACCGAGACACGTCTCCGGTCAATAACCAATAGCGGAACCTGGATGCTCATATTGGCTCCCACATATTCTATGAAGATCTTTATCGGTCAGGCCGCATAACAACATACGTTGTTCCCTTTGTCATCGGTATGTTACTTGCCCGAGATTCGATTGTTGGTATCTCAATACCTAGTTCAATCTCGTTACCGGCAAGTCTCTTTACTTGTTCCGTAATACATCATTCCTCAACTAACTCATTAGTTGCAATGTTTGCAAGGCTTAAGTGATGTGCATTACCGAGTGGGCCCAGAGATACCTCTCCGACAATCGGAGTGACAAATCCTAATCTCGAAATACGCCAACCCAACAAGTACCTTCGGAGACACCTATAGAGCACCTTCATAATCACCCAGTTACGTTGTGACGTTTGGTAGCACATAAAGTGTTCCTCCGGTAAACGGGAGTTGCATAATCTCATAGTCATAGGAACATGTATAAGTCATGAAGAAAGCAATATCAACATACTAAACGATCGTGTGCTAAGCTAACAAAATGGGTCAAGTCAATCACAGCATTCTCCTAATGATGTGATCCCGTTAATCAAATGACAACTCATGTCTATGGCTAGGAAACATAACCATCTTTGATCAACGAGCTAGTCAAGTAGAGGCATACTAGTGACACTCTGTTTGTCTATGTATTCACACATGTATCATGTTTCCGGTTAATACAATTCTAGCATGAATAATAAACATTTATCATGAAATAAGGAAATAAATAATAACTTTATTATTGCCTCTAGGGCATATTTCCTTCAGTCTCCCACTTGCACTAGAGTCAATAATCTAGTTCACATCACCACGTGATTTAACACCAATAGTTCACATCACCATGTGATTAACGCCCATAGTTCACATCGTTATGTGATCAACACCCAAAGGGTTTACTAAAGTCAATAATCTAGTTCACATCGCTATGTGATTAACACCCAAAGAGTACTAAGGTGTGATCATGTTTTTCTTGTGAGAGAAGTTTAGTCAACGGGTCTGCCACATTCAGATCCGTATGTATTTTGCAAATTTCTAAGTCAACAATGCTCTATATGGAGCTACTCTAGCTAATTGCTTCCACTTTCAATATGTATCCAGATTGAGACTTATAGTCATCTGGATCAGTGTCAAAACTTGCATCGACGTAACCCTTTACGATGAACCTTTTTGTCACCTCCATAATCGAGAAACATATCCTTATTCCATTAAGGATAATTTTGACTGTTGTCCAGTGATCTACTCCTAAATCACTATTGTACTCCCCTGCCAAAATCAGTATAGGGTATACAATAGATCTGGTACACAGCATGGCATACTTTATAGAACCTATGGCCAAGGCATAGGAAATGACTTTCATTCTCTTTCTATCTTCTGTCGTGGTCGGGCTTTGAGTCTTACTCAATTTCACACCTTGTAACACAGACAAGAACTCTTTCTTTGACTGTTCCATTTTGAACTACTTTAATATCTTGTCAAGGTATATACTCATTGAAAAAACTTATCAAGCGTCTTGATTTATCTCTATAGATCTTGATGCTTAATATGTAAGCAGCTTCTCTGAGGTCTTTCTTTGAAAAACTCCTTTCAAACACTCATTTATGCTTTGCAGAATAATTCTATATTATTTCCGATCAACAATATGTCATACACATATACTTATCAGAAATGTTGTAGTGCTCCCACTCACTTTCTTGTAAATACAGGCTTCACCACAAGTCTGTATAAAACTATATCCTTTGATCAACTTATCAAAGCGTATATTCCAACTCCGAGATACTTGCACCAGTCCATAGATGGATTGCTGGAGCTTGCATATTTTGTTAACACCTTTAGGATTGACAAAACCTTCTGGTTGCATCATATACAACTCTTCTTTAATAAATCCATTAAGGAATCCAGTTTTGTTTATCCATTTGCCAGATTTCATAAAATGCGGCAATTGCTAACATGATTCGGACAGACTTAAGCATATATACGAGTGAGAAACTCTCATCGTAGTCAACACCTTTAAACTTTGTCAAAAACCTTTTTCAACAAGTCTAGCTTTGTAGATAGTAACATTACTATCATCGTCCGTCTTCCTCTTGAAGATCCATTTATTTTCTGTGGCTTCCCGATCATCGGGCAAGTCAACCAAAGTCCATACTTTGTTCTCATACATGGATCCTATCTCATATTTCATGGCCTCAAACCATTTCGCGGAATCTGGGCTCATCATCGCTTCCTCATAGTTCGCAAGTTCGTCATGGTCTAGTAACATGACTTTCAGAACAGGATTACCGTACCACTCTGGTGCGGATCTCACTCTGGTTTACCTACGAGATTTGGTAGTAACTTGATCTGAAGTTACATGATCATCATCATTAGCTTTCTCACTAATTGGTGTAGTAGTCACAGGAACAGATTTCTGTGATGAACAACTTTCCAATAAGGGAGAAGGTACAATTACCTTATCAAGTTCTACTTTCCTCCCACTCACTTCTTTCGAGAGAAACTCCTTCTCTAGAAAGTATCCATTCTCAGCAACGAATGTCTTGCCTTCGGATCTGTGATAGAAGGTGTACCCAACTGTCTCCTTCGGGTATCCTATGAAGACACATTTCTCCGATTTGGGTTTGAGCTTATCATGATGAAACTTTTCCTTATAAGCATCGCAACCCCAAACTTTAAGAAACGACAACTTTGGTTTCTTGCCAAACCACAGTTCATATTGTGTCGTCTCAACGGACTTAGATCGTGCCCCTTTTTAACGTGAATGCAGCTGTCTCTAATGCATGACCCCAAAACGATAGTGGTAAATCGGTAAGAAACATCATAGATTGTACTATATCCAATAAAGTACGGTTATGACGTTCGGACATACCATTATGCTGTGGTGTTCCAGGTGGCACGAATTTGTGAAACTATTCCACATTGTTTTAATTGAAGACCAAACTCGTAAGTCAAATATTTGTCTCCGTGATCAGATCGTAGAAACCTTATTTTCTTGTCACGATGATTTTCCACTTCACTCTGAAATTCTTTGAACTTTTCAAATGTTTCAGACTTATGTTTCATCAAGTAGATATACCCATATCTGCTCAAATCATCTGTGAAGGTCAGAAAATAACGATACCCGCCGCGAGCTTCAACACTCATCGGATCACATACATCAGTATGTATTATTTCCAATAAGTCAGTTGCTCGCTCCATTGTTCCGGAGAATGGAGTCTTTAGTCATCTTGCCCATAAGCCATGGTTCGCAAGCATCAAGTGATTCATAATCAAGTGATTTCAAAATCCCATCATCATGGAGTTTCTTCATGCGCTTTACACCAATATGACCTAAACGGCAATGCCACAAATAAGTTGCACTATCATTATTAACTTTGCATTTTTTGGCTTCAACATTATGAATATGTGTATCACTACGATCGAGATCCAACAAACCATTTTATTGGGTGTATGACCATAGAAGGTTTTATTCATGTAAATAGAACAACAATTATTCTCTAATTTAAATGAATAACCGTATTGCAACAAACATGATCAAATCATATTCATGCTCAACGCAAACACCAAATAACACTTATTTAGTTTCAACACTAATCCTGAAAGTATAGTGAGTGTGCGATGATGATCATATCAATCTTGGAACTACTTCCAACACACATCGTCACCTCGCCTTTTACTAGTTTTTGTTTATTCTGTAACTCCCGTTTTGAGTTACTACTTTTAGCAACTGAATCAGTATCAAATGCCGAGGGGTTGCTATAAACACTAGTAAAATACACATCAATAACATGTATATCCAATATATCTTTGTTCACTTTGCCATCCTTCTTATCCGCCAAATACTTGGGGCAGTTCCACTTCCAGTGACCAGTCCCTTTGCAGTAGAAGCACTTAGTCTCAGGCTTAGGACCAGACTTGGGCTTCTTCACTTGAGCAGCAACTTGCTTGCCGTTCTTCTTGAAGTTCCCCTTCTTTCGTTTGCCTTTTTCTTGAAACTAGTGGTCTCTTCAACCATCAACACTTGATGTTTTTCTTGATTTCTACCTTCGTCGATTTCAGCATCACGAAGAGCTTGGGAATTGTTTCTGTTATCCCTTGCATATTATAGTTCATCATGAAGTTCTACTAACTTGGTGATGGTGACTAGAGAATTCTATCAATCACTATTTTATCTAGAAGATTAACTCCCACTTGATTCAAGCCATTGTAGTACCCAGACAATCTGAGAACATGCTCACTGCTTGTGCTACTCTCCTCCATCTTTTAGCTATAGAACTTGTTGGAGACTTCATATCTCTCAACTCGGGTATTTGCTTAAAATATTAACTTCAACTCCTAGAACATCTCATATGGTTCATGATGTTCAAAACATCTTTGAAGTCTCGATTCTAAGCCGTTAAGCATGGTGCACTAAACTATCAAGTAGTCATCATATTGAGCTAGCCAAACGTTCATAACGTCTGCATCTGCTCCTGCAATAGGTCTGTCACCTAGTGGTGCATCAAGGACATAATTCTTCTGTGCAGCAATGAGGATAAACCTCAGATCACGTATCCAATCCGCGTCATTGCTAATAACATCTTTCAACTTAGTTTTCTCTAGGAACATATCAAAAATAAAACAGGGGAGCTAAACGCGAGCAATTGATCTACAACAAGGATATGCTAATACTACCAGGACTAAGTTCATGATAAATTTAAGTTCAATTAATCACATTACTTAAGAACTCCCACTTAGATAGACATCCCTCTAATCATCTAAGTGATCACGTGATTCAAATTAACTAAACCATAACTGATCATCATGTGAAATGGAGTAGTTTTCAATGGTGAACATCACTATGTTGATCATATCTACTATATGATTCACGCTCGACCTTTCGGTCTCAGTGTTTCGAGGCCATATCTGCATATGCTAGGCTCGTCAAGTTTAACCTGAGTATTCTGCGTGTGCAAAACTGGCTTGCACCCGTTGTAGATGGACGTAGATCTTATCACACCCGATCATCACATGGTGTCTGGGCACGACAAACTTTGGCAACGGTGCATACTCAGGGAGAACACTTTTAGCTTGAAATTTAGTGAGAGATCATCTTATAATGCTACCGTCAATCAAAGCAAGATAATATGCATAAAAGATAAACATCACATGTAATCAATATAAGTGATATGATATGGCCATCATCATCTTGTGCTTGTGATCTCCATCTCCGAAGCACCTCCATGATCACCATCGTCACCGGCGCGACACCTTGATCTCCATCGTAGCATCGTTGTCGTCTCGCAATCTTATGCTTCTACGACTATCGCTACCGCTTAGTGATAAAGTAAAGCATTACAGGGCGATTGCATTGCATACAATAAAGCGACAACCATATGGCTCCAGCCAGTTGCCGATAACTCGGTTACAAAACATGATCATCTCATACAATAAAATTTAGCATCATGTCTTGACCATATCACATCACAACATGCCCTGCAAAAACAAGTTAGACGTCCTCTACTTTGTTGTTGCAAGTTTTACGTGGCTGCCACGGGCTTAGCAAGAACCGTTCTTACCTACGCATCAAAAACCACAACGATAGTTTGTCAAGTTGGTGCTGTTTTAACCTTCGCAAGGACCGGACGTAACCACACTCGGTTCAACTAAAGTTGGAGAAACAGACACCCGCCAGCCACCTGTGTGCAAAGCACGTCGGTAGAACCAGTCTCGCGTAAGCGTACGCGTAATGTCGGTCCGGGCCGCTTCATCCAACAATACCGCCGAACCAAAGTATGACATGCTGGTAAGCAATATGACTTATATCGCCCACAACTCACTTGTGTTCTACTCGTGCATATAACATCAACGCATAAAACCTGGCTCGGATGCCACTGTTGGGGAACGTAGTAATTTCAAAAAAATTCCTACGCACACGCAAGATCATGGTGATGCATAGCAACGAGAGGGGAGAGTGTTGTCCACGTACCCTCGTAGACCGAAAGCGGAAGCGTTATGACAACGCGGTTGATGTAGTCGTACGTCTTCACGATCCGACCGATCCAAGTACCGAACGTACGGCACCTCCGAGTTCTGCACACGTTCAGCCCGATGACGTCCCTCGAACTCCGATCCAGCAGAGTGTCGCGGGAGAGTTTCGTCAGCACGACGGCGTGGTGACGATGATGATGTTCTACCGACGCAGGGCTTCGCCTAAGCACCGCTACAGTATTATCGAGGTGGACTATGGTGAAGGGGGGCACCGCACACGGCTAAGAGACGATCAACTTGATCAACTTGTGTCTCTAGGGTGCCCTCCTGCCCCCGTATATAAAGGAGCAAGGGAGGAGAGGCGGCCGGCCAAGGAGGATGCGCCAAGGGGGGAGTCCTACTCCCACCGGGAGTAGGACTCGGACTCCTCCTTTCCTTGTTGGAGTAGGAGAAGGGAAGGGAGAAGGAGAAGAAAGGAAGGGGGCGCCCCCCCTCCCTAGTCCAATTCGGACTAGCCCATGGGGAGGGGTGCGGCCACCCTTTGGGGCCTTTTTCTCCTTTTCCCGTATGGCCCATTAAGGCCCAATAAGAATTCCCGTAACTCTCCGGTACTCCGAAAAATACCTAAATCACTCGGAACCTTTCCGATGTCCGAATATAGTCGTCCAATATATCGATCTTTACGTCTCGACCATTTCGAGACTCCTCGTCATGTCCCCGATCTCATCCGGGACTCCGAACTCCTTCGGTACATCAAAACTCATAAACTCATAATATAACTGTCATCGAAACTTTAAGTGTGCGGACCCTACGGGTTCGAGAACTATGTAGACATGACCGAGACACGTCTCCGGTCAATAACCAACAGTGGAACCTGGATGCTCATATTGGCTCCCACATATTCTACAAAGATCTTTATCGGTCAGGCCGCATAACAACATACGTTGTTCCCTTTGTCATCGGTATGTTACTTGCCCGAGATTCGATCGTTGGTATCTGAATACCTAGTTCAATCTCGTTACCGGCAAGTCTCTTTACTCGTTCCGTAATACATCATTCCTCAACTAACCCATTAGTTGCAATGCTTGCAAGGCTTAAGTGATGTGCATTACCGAGTGGGCCCAGAGATACCTCTCCGACAATCGGAGTGACAAATCCTAATCTCAAAATACGCCAACCCAACAAGTACCTTCGGAGACACCTGTAGAGCACCTTTATAATCACCCAGTTACGTTGTGACATTTGGTAGCACACAAAGTGTTCCTCCGGTAAACGGGAGTTGCATAATCTCATAGTCATAGGAACATGTATAAGTCATGAAGAAAGCAATATCAACATACTAAACGATCGTGTGCTAAGCTAACAAAATGGGTCAAGTCAATCACAGCATTCTCCTAATGATGTGATCCCGTTAATCAAATGACAACTCATGTCTATGGCTAGGAAACATAACCATCTTTGATCAACGAGCTAGTCAAGTAGAGGCATACTAGTGACACTCTGTTTGTCTATGTATTCACACATGTATCATGTTTCCGGTTAATACAATTCTAGCATGAATAATAAACATTTATCATGAAATAAGGAAATAAATAATAACTTTATTATTGCCTCTAGGGCATATTTACTTCAGGAATATGAAATGATGAAGTTGAAACTAGTAAGGCTACTAATCTCTCTTTGATGCCCGTCATACATATCATAATAAAATCAATGTTAAGTAGATTTTATCTTTAAATTAGTGTGTAGTTTTTCATTTAAGAAATTGGCATGAGATCTTAGTACACATGAAAAACTAGAATGATCAACCTTTTATGTATTTCACTAATTAATAATACTAATTTTTTTAAATGCATGTATATAAAGAACACATTATTAATGAACCCAACTTAACAACACTTGATACCCTAGAAGTTCCAATAAATATGTTTACCTAATAGTACACGACTACAAACAACTAGTATTAAGACATTTTCTTAGAGTCCATGCTTTAAAAGTATGTACTATCATATCAAAATATATATACACATACATGCAATTATATATTTATACACTATGTAGTTAATGCATTAGAAAAATCAAAGCTATTTTTTCTTACATCATAAAATTTAAAATTTATCAGAAGTAAAAATTCCAGTTATATAGGAGTATGTTACAATTATATACACAAAAAAACACATGTATTATTTAGCAACATTGTATGTGATTAACTTATTAATAAGTCATATAAAAATATACTAAATGAGCCATAATACACTTAGTTCAACCAAATTATATAAAATGGTAAAAAAATATTCCGTGCGAGTAAATTTTTTATTCTGATCATCCCTAGGGATTGAGGATTACTACTAGTGTTATGCCACAGAAATTGAATAGCTGGAGATGAACAGTGGTGGCGGAGGATGGGTAGAGAAATACGGGGAAATGTGAGTTTTACAAAGAGAGAGACGAGGGTATTATGGAACCGAGAAGCCAGATAGTTTCACCTATTTAGGAATCATTCTGGTGCTCAAATTTCATGAAAACACACACAAAATTATGTACACTTCTTTGGTGTTCTGAAGGAGTAATATATTATTGTCGATTGGTTGTTGAAATACTGACCTTTGAGTTATCCTAGTTCTTTATATTTTTATTGAAAATCGACAATGCAACATAGACCTATTTGCTAAACATAAGTTCTTGTATAGCAGAGTTAATCAGCTGAGGATAAAAACAGCATATGCAACTCTAGATTGGAATTATTGGGTCTCTATCCATGGTGCATGAGTGGCCAAGATACAATGGCGATGAATGGAACAGGCGAGCATGACCAAAGAAATGGAGGGTGGTCCCTATGGCGGTACTTAACTTTAGCCATGTCAGGACCACAGAGGCCTGAAATTCCATCTTTGATATTGTTATAATTTTATCAAGGCAATCTGATGGTACGATAACATGCTCGACATTCAAGTTAGCACTAAATGGCTAAGCTTTGACGCACGACATTTGTCTTCGACACAAGGCATTTATCGTCGTGCTTGTCGGTGTAACCTTGCCCTCGATGATCCATGACGATGCCCCAAGTGGACATCTGCTCGATCACGGTAGATGTTGTTAACATTGTGAGTACTTGGCCGCATGCATGTGCCAATGGAGCATCTGCTTTCAGGTTCACACTACATTCAGAGGTGTGGCAGTCGACGCCCACCTTTGCCTGGTGGTAGCGCTAGTTGACACTAAACGGCTTGCCCGGGTGATCTCTACCTTCACTATAATCCCAATGGTGAACATGAATATAGATACGGATCCTTAGTACTCATTCTCTTGGATGACTATGTTGAGCTCGCGAAATAGACCACATGGTGCTGAACATCGTGAAAAATTCCATGTTTGTTAGTGCATCTCCAACAACTGCCATATTTTAGCACAGCAAAAAGCGGCTGGAGCAAATTTTAGGACACAAAAAAGTGCATTTTGGGGTACAAAAGAGTGGCGTTTCCAACAGATGCCCTAAAATACGACACTGAAACATTGAAAATACTTCTTTTTTGCAAGTACAAATTTCGATTCAAACTTACAAACATCCAAACATGACAAAGTTTAAACAGACATACATTTAAACGTTGAAACTAAACTTCTACAAACATCCAAACATTCAAACTACAACTACAACTAAAGTAAATTACTTCGTCCCAGTCTTCGTTGGAACCTTCACCCTCAAGTTCGTCCCAATAAATGTCGGAACCCTTGTCGTACTCGACCTTCGTCACAGAAGGCCCTGCCACATCATCATTCTTGCACTTCTGGAGCTCCTAGTCCCTCTTCCAAAACCACTCCGCCTTGTACTAGATGAACTCTAGGTGCTCCCTCGCGAATCTCTCCATCCTCTACTGATCAGTCCCATGTTTATTGACCTGCTCATTGGAAACAATAGGGGTCTCCGGCATGGCCGATTGTGACAAAATGATCACCGACGGCCCAACAAACTCTGTCTCGATCCATGACTACATCTCCGGAATGTTGAGCTTCAAACACTAAATCCGAGCCTCCATCCCGTGACGTCGTACGCACGTAACACTTCGTCCTTAGACTCAAAAGTACCGAGCCAGTACCGCTAGCCGGTGTGCTGGAAGTCGACGTTGAACTGGCCAGACAACCGCGATAACACTCACTGGAAGCGCTTCGGCTGCATGGTTGCTGCGGCACAGGTCGGCGATGTCGACAGGGTGTGGCGGTGGCGGAGGAGGTGTTGAGGTGGATGTGTGGTGAAGGGCAGAGGAAGCGGTGCAGCATTGGAGGATGTGCAACAGAGGGAAGATGGGAGATCCGACGGTGGGTGGTGGAGGAGGTGCGGCGGCAGGAGAGGAGGTCGACGACGGTGGATGCACAACCGATTCAGCTTGGGTGGCGATGAATCCGGGTGGTGGGGAGGTGTGGCAATGTTGGACGTGGCCGAATTTGGTTAGAGTCAGCCAGATTCGGTGCGGCGACAACGAGATTTGGTTGCTGGAGGAGGCGGTTTGTGGAGGGGGTGAATTGGCATTTTTTGGGCAGCAGCCTTCGTGCCACATATATGCCGCCGGGGTTGCCCTTTTTTGGGCTGCCCAAACCCGTTTTTGCCAATGTTGGAGTTTCTGGGCAGCTGTTGGAGATGTTTTTTTTAGAACGTAGATGCTAGGAGCGTCCGGCTTTAAATTAATAAAGCCCACAACTTAGGCAGCGTAACAGAGAAGTCTAAGAACATCGAAACGAGCACGGAGGCTCAGGCCACGCGTACGCGAAGGCACGAGAAGTTTAGAACAGGCCAAAGGAAGTACACAGCGAGTCTGTTACAGGCCGAAGGCCAGAGCATAGAGCACGCAGGCTCGCTCGCGAGACAAAAGGTTCACTTCACGACGTAGAAGTGGCGGATGGCTCCCTAGCCAAAACGTAGACCTAGCGAAGACGATCTTGAGCTTGCTTTATTTTTTCAGCATCCTTGCGCCTCACCAACGGACTCCACTGCTGCAGTAGAAGGTTGCATTTGTAAATTATGTTAGCAGGGTGAGATGGGAAGATTCCCTCGATTGCTAGTTTGTTCCTAGTGAGCCAAATAGCCCATGCCAAGGCTCCTAAGCAACTCCAAAGCACACGCTTGTTGCCTCCTTGCACCGAGTCAACTATGGCCGCGAGGAGCGAGGGTCCCAGGAGGTGTTGGCCGCCGCACGGACGGCACTCCAGGCAAAACGCGCCAGGGGGCAGCGGAAGAAAACGTGATTCGCATGTTCCGTGACGTTACATATCGCACACAAGCCGGTCGACGGGCCGTTGCGTTTGGCGACGTTTGCCGACGTGGGCAGTCTATTGTGGAACAATTGCCAAAAGAATACCTTAATCTTAAGCAGAAGGCGCGAGTTCCACATGCCCTTCGGCACCTGGAAGGACGGGCCCTGGCACAGCCTACGGTAAAGAGACTTGACCGTGAACTTGCCGGACGGGGTGAGGGCCCAGGTGACCGTGTCCGCGGAAGTAGACAACGACACCGAGTCGGTGAGGCCAAGCAATTCCTCTAAGTGTGCTTGTTCTGGCCCAGTTAACTCTATGAAAATGGATCGCCGGAGGGGTGGCGGTAAGTGCCGTCACAACCGTTTGCTCCAGGTTGACAGCCAGAGCGTAAAGATCCTGGAATTGGGACCAGAGAGGCTGTGATCCCACCCAATGATCGAGCCAGAAGCGGACTGAGCGGCCGTTGCCAATAGCAAACTTGGCTCCTAGGGCGAAGGCCGGGCGTAACGCTTGAAGATCATTCCAGAAAGGTGAGCCCCGCGCCGTGCCCTCGAAAAGTTCCCGTTCGGAAAGTATTTAGCGCGCAACAAGTCAACCCATAAACCCGTCGCCCCCTGCGATAGCTTCCAAATCCACTTGCACATAAGTGCAATGTTTAGGATTCTAGTATTTATGATCCCTAGCCCACCTAGGTCTTTGGGACGACACACCGCATCCCATTTAACCATATGGTACTTGCATTTTGGTCCCGCCCCTTCCCAAAAGAAACGGGACCTGGGTGTGTCCATCTTGGCATGAACCCCTTCTGCCAGGAGGAACAGAGACCCATCGCGAATTGCGGCAGCGAGGAAAGGCTCGCATTCGTGAGCACCAATCTAGCTGCAGAGGAAAGGAACTTCCCCCTCCACGGACAAACCCGCCCTCCCACCTTGGTCCAGAGCGGAGCCCATCCGTCGATCGTAATACGTTTGGCATCCAACGGGAGACCCAGGTAGGTAAACGGAAGTTTGCCTAATTTGCAATTGAGCAGGTCCGCAATACGCCTGCCTTCTGACGCCTCCAGCCCCATGGGCATCACTTCACACTTGTGGAAGTTGATTTTGAGCCCCGACATGAGTTCGAAGCTAATCAGCAAGGCTTTGATCATGGCCACACCATGGAGGTCGGGCTGGAACAACAATAACGTATCATCCGCGTATTGTAAGTGTGAAATCCCCCCTAGGATGAGGTGTCCCAACACCCCTTTTATGTGACCTGCCTCCGTTGCTTTCCGTAGCATAGCTGCCAAAGCATCAGCAACAAAGTTGAACAAGAGTGGTGACATGGGATCACCCTGGCGTAAGCCACGCTTGTTCCTGAAGAAGTGCCCTACTTCTCCATTCACCGAGACCGCAATTTGGCCCCCCGAGACTAACTGCATGACTCTGTGCACCCACATCGACGAGAAGCGTCGACTAGTGAGGATCTGTCTGAGGAAATCCCAATTGACGCTGTCGTAAGACTTCTCACAGTCTAGTTTGAGTAAAATCGCCGGTTCGTGCGTGCGTCTAAGCTCATGAAGGGTCTCTTGCAGCGCTAACGGCCCCTCCAAAATGTTTCTACCATGAATGAACGCAGATTGAGAGCGACTAATGGTGCGGTGGGCGATCGGCGTGAGCCTAGTGGCGCAACCTTTGGCACTGATTTTAAAAGAAACGTTAATGAGCGCAATTGGTATGTACTGTTGGATGTTATTCGTGCCAGACACCTTCGCTATTAACGAGAGGACACCGTAGTTTAGCCTAGCCATGTCCATGAAACCACGCATGAAGCCATTGCACACATCGTATATCGGATCGCGCAACAATGGCCAAAAGTGTTTAAACATCGCCACCGGCCACCCGTCCGGCCCCGGAGCCGTGTCGGTTTTCATGCTTTGGAGTGCATCGTCTATTTCTTTGGGGAGAAACGCGAGCCCCAGCTCTTCGTTCTCACTCTCTAAGACCTTTTGGGATGGGAGCCAAACGTCCGCTCACAGACGCGCGCGTTGAGCCTCGTCGGTCCCCATCAGGCTAATATAAAAGTCGTAGATGTGTTTGCTAATCTCTGATTGCTGGAGAAGGAGCCCCTGCTCCGTCTCCAATCTAAGGATTAAGCATTTCCTGCGTCGGTCGTTCGCATACGCGTGGAAATATTTTGTGTTCGCATCGCCTTTGAGCGTCCACTTGAGGCCTCCCCTACGCCTCCAATATTCCTCCTCGGATCGTAGCAGAGCTTCGACTTGCCCTTCTAAGGCATATCGATGCGCCCATTCTTGCTCAGAGAAAGGGCGCGAGTCTGCTTGGATATCAAGGAGTGCTATCTCATCAAGAAGCCTCGCCCTGAGGACTTTGTCGTCACGCCCCTGGTTCGCACCCCACCCCTTTAGGCTTGCGCGGAGGCGTCCCCCGACCGCGATCCAGAACTCCATTGGGCCGCGCTGCTGGCCCGTGAGTTGGACACATCGCAACCATCTTTCCCTAAAGATGGTGTCAAAATCAGGGACCTCAAACCACGCGGTTTCGAAGAAGAAGCGCGGGCTGCGTTGAATCCTATCTTCCCCTGAAGATAAGATGAGGGGAACATGGTCCGATCCAATCCTTGTTTCTGCAAGGAGCGAACATAATGGGAACACCACTTCCCAATCCAGAGACATGAAAGCACGATCCAAGACGGATCGCACCGGGGCTAATTGCTTGTTAGTCCAAGTAAACCTTGCCCCAGTTCTTGTCACTTCCCTAAGTGTCATAGACGCAATTGCGTTATTGAACATGGCCACCCTTGGCCAGTTGATATTGTCGTTGTTTTTATCAGCACCCGAACGGATCAGGTTAAAGTCACCACCCACCATTAAAGGGATTTGGGCTGCTGATACTGCCAATACCTTGGCTTCGAGTTCTCCCAAAAACTCGGCCGAGCGTGAGTGATCTGCTGGTCCGTAGACTTGCATGATCACGAGCTCGCGAAGCGAAGCTCTCACGCGGATATTGGCAGCAATGAAAAAGGTACCGACCTCCCAGGTCAGCACCTCATACGTGGCGCTGCAAAAGCCGAGCAGCATGCCACCCGAATGGCCATTTGCTGGGCTGTGGTGCCAAACAAAACGCTCTAGGGGATCTATGGCTAAGATATCTTGGTGACAAAACTCAGATTTAATCGTTTCCTGGAGCCCTATGATATCTATGGCTTCTTTCCTGATATATTCTCTTAATTGGGTACGCCGCCCCGAGTGGCCGAAGCCACGAATGTTCCAAAGAAGTGCACGCATCTAGATGACGCGATTTCGCAGGCGCACTCCCCTGGAGGTGATCGCCTTGGCCACGCGCCTCACCTTATTGTCGCAGCGAGGCGAGGGAGGAGCAGCAACCCCTGTTGCTGTCTCCCCTTCGGGCCGGAGCGTTAGTGACGTCGAGGGCTCAGCCTCGACCGCCAAACGTTCCGCATGTTGAGCAGCCGCCGTTGCCAGCGCCGCCTGTGCCATTTCCTTCGCACGCACCAACGAGATGAGCTCGCTCACCCCGCCCTCACCCATCGGTTCCACCCCACTTTCCACCAACACCTCGCCCAAATGATCGTCCGAAAAGGAGTCCAGAATCGAAAAACGGGGCAAGGGGTTATCTAAGGTTTCCAGATTCTTTTGTGCTTGGAGTAGTTGGGCGCGTTGGAGCGGCGGCATGTTTCTTTTGGCGCCCTTGGCCCGCGCACTGACCCGCACGGGAGCCACCTGCCCCTCCACTACGGCCATGGAACGCTTGGCCTTCGGGAAAGGCGCCGTCTTGGATGCCTCCTGAGCGAGCAGGGCGGGGTTGGGCACAGCCAGAGCCATCACCGCTTGACGCGGCGTCGCCGGAGCACCCAGGAGCTCCGCTGCACGCCCGGCCTCCGCGCTGACCTTGCGCACGACCACCTTCTTGAGTTGCTTCACCGCGCCTAGCTTGTTGGTGCTGCGGCCGCCTTGGGACAGAGAGCGCGAGGAGAGAGGCAGCGAGTCCACGGACACCGCGATAGGAGTGCGCGCCTCGCCCAGCGGCTCCACCATCTGGTCTGCGCCGGCCACCGCCTCCATCCGCACCGGGGGGGAGGGGGGGACGTGACCGAACCCAAGTTGGAGCCGTACTGGTTCGGAATAGATAGTTCCAGCTCCATGGACCTCCCCGCGAGTGGCTGCTCCATCAAAGGCAGCTGCGCACGATTCGCCGCCCCGCCCTTGTCGGTGATGCCCAGCTTCTCCCACGCCGCCGTGTCGATGGAATCGTCCTCCATACTTGCATCTAGCTCCTTGTCGCCATCCTTGTCACCGTCGCGCCCCGCCTCGTCCGGGCCCTTGCCATGGTTGGGAGAAGGGGGATTTGGGGAAGGCAGGGCGGGCGCCGTGATTTGCTCCGGGGGAAGCTCGGGCTCGATGGTGATGTTGAAGCCCTCGCCGTTGAACCAGATCTGGACCAGTCCGCGAAGCTTGCGAGGGTTGCGGCAAGCGAAACGCATGCGGACCGGCCCCGGATGGATCAGCGACTCCTTGTCGACCAGCAGGGGACGGCCGAGCATAGTGGTGGCCGCCATGAGCCGGTCGGAGCGCCGCTGCTTGGGTGGGACACCGCCCAGCTTGACCCACACCTCCGGCATCTCCATTCCCTTGGGCCCGTCGAGGACCGCGTCACGGATATCCACCATGAGGTTATTGAGGGAGAGGAAAAGTTTGCCGCTCCTCGTTGCCATCCTGAGCATCGCCGGATCTGGGAAGACCACCGTGAACGCCCCACCTTTCAGAGAAGAGATCTGCCAGTCCCACACGCCCTCAAAAAGGTGCAGCAACTCCACTTGAAGGATCTCTTGCGGGAGCGCGCCGGAAGGCATGGAGAGGTTTTTTGCCATCTAAAAATCCAAAAAGACAGTATTGCCCTATAATAAGGCAGCTATTGGATATGCTCTTAGAGACTCCATCGTAACAAGAGCCATATTTTAGGATCAAACTAATTTATTATGAGTGCTCCTATTTTATGCTTATTGTGAGGAATTGCACGGAAACGTACACACGAGAGCTTGGTGGGCGGCTGAGGTGTTAACACGCACGTGATAATATTTATTTTTTTGTAAGAGTTTTTTAACACAGTACTGACGCAAGCGCTCATATACACGCGCATACACTCACCTCTATGAACGCACACAAGCACACCCTACCTCTATGAGCACCTCCGAAAGACTGAGCCGGCATATCATCGACGGAAACGTCTCCTCCCACTGAATGCGCATCGCCGGAAATCCTAAAATAAATTCAGGAATAAATGAACATGTGAACATGTGAGAACACAAAATTTAATACATATTAAAATCGAAACTAAGTGTAGCTCAGATGGTTAGGTTTTCTTGTGGTGAAAGCAGCCCATCAGGGATCAAGTCATACACTTGGTACTAGTGTTCACATTTTTTCTAGATTTATTTCTGGCTTTCATGCAACCTTCATTCAGTAGAAGGCGCATGCGATGTCTTCGTCAATCTTAAGATGATGCCGGCTCAGTATCGCGGAGGTGCTCACAGGGAAAGAGTGTATTTATAAGGTGAGTGTATATGCGTGTATGTGGGCATCTACGATTATGCTTTGTTAAAAAATACAATTTTGGATAAATATTCATCTCTATAGAAAATTAATCATGTACTCCCTCTATTTCTAAATATAAGTCTTTCTAGAGATTTTAAAATGAATGAATCTATATTCTAAAATACGTCTATATACATCTTTATGTAGTGCATGTAGAAATCTCTAAAAAGACATATGTTTAGCAACGGAGGGATTATATTAAAAGAACAGTTCACGTATGTTGGAATAATATTCATGTATTTTTGGATAAATGGCCAGAAAAAAATATCCATACTCAAAGGATTAAAAAAAGTGATTGTGAAATGAATTAATCAACCATAATTTAGAAAATAAATGATTTATAGAATACATAAAGAATAAAAAATAAGTTTCATGAATATACAATAGAAATAAAGCCAAGAATGAATATATTAAACGAAATAGCATAAATTGGGGCAAAAGAAAACAAGAAAAGAAACAAGGAACCTAAATAAAGTTTGGAAAAACTTGGTTTATCATTTGTCGTCATCGTGCTACTAAACCAGATTCACATGTCAACAATGTGGTGTCAGGGTACTATTCAGGCGGCCACGCGCTGTCTTTTTTCAAAGAAATTTTCAATTTATCCATTATCAATTATTACAGTATAGCACCAATTGATCTTTTCGGCACCGATTCTATGGCCGACCTAGCAATGACTACAATCACTGAAGTGAGCCGATAAGATCAAATATGTAAATACACGAACGAAGACTGCATCTAAACAAATCCAGCTAAGAGCAGCACCGATTAAATCCTGTGAGATCCGACAGGGACGTAGCTCCACATGTCCTCTGACGATGCTTAAGACACGCGGCATGTGGCGGTGACTGAGAGCGACTGTGAAGGGGCTCTCACAAGAGGTACCCCTCAATTAGTTGCTCTCCAAGGTTCGACTTGTACAATTGCACCGATTGATTGATTGCTTTGAGAGGATGGGCTTGCCCTCGCTTGATGTCTGGTTTAGGTCGCGCAGGATTTCTCAAGTTACATACATCCGTGTTTCACTTCTATTTTTTCTGTTGTTCATCACCTTTCATCTGGCGGTGTGTCTTTGTGTCCAAATTGGTGAGGGAGCCGGCCAGCAGTCCGATCCGTTTTCATGTCCGTTTGTCTGATTGTGTTCAACGCCAATATATATGCCTGCACATCGCTGTCCATGAACGCCGGGTATTTTTTCACCCAGATTAACGAATAACGAATATAGTCACGTTGGTGCATTTAGGACACCACGAAACTATGGGCATGAAAACCAGCCGCCCAGAAATACTCAAGGTATACAGGAGGCGAGTGCGCTACTGGCCAGTACTACCAGACGAGATGGTCTGCGAGATTCTTGTCCGGCTGCCCGTGAAAGCTCTCACACGGTTCAAGTCCGTCAGCAAGGCATGGTGTGCCATCATCTCCGATCCATGCTTCATCCGCTCGCATCTCCAGCAATCTGTCAAGAACCAAGAACACGAGCCTTCCTTCCTCATCACCCCACTTACCGTGGACAAGGTGATCGAAGAAGAGGCCTGGCCGACCAACGTTTCCAACCACATCCCCTTCTACACATGGCGAGAGGGCCAGGGCGAGGCGCGCCTCGTGCACTCCACAACCTTCCATTGCGAGTTCGGGTCGTTTTACGGCATGGCGCACTGCGACGGGCTTGTAGTTCTCTTGACCGACACCAAGTTGTATGTCTTCAACCCGGCAATACATGATGTACTCACGTTACCCGATGGCCAAGAGGATGTGTGGCAAATCCCAACCGTTGGTTTCGGCCGTGACCCTCGCACGAACAAGTACAAGGTCGCTCACTTCTTTTACCGTTACCTGGAATTTTCCATGCGGACTTATAACGTGGGAATGGAAATCCTTACTATCGGTGGTGATGATATCGATTCTTCCTGGAGGAGCATCGCCGAGGATCCACCGTTGCCGATCAGGCCATGGTCCGGGTTTTGGGCATAAAGATTCCATTGACCCATCAAAAGGTCCCAACCCCTGAGGATAGGGTAATACATCTAAGAAATTATTCCATCGAACGTACTCCCCCTGGATGCGGGAATAGCAACATGAACTAAATGTCCTGTCCAAGCCAAAGAACTTACCCCGAAAAGTCCTCACAAATGATGATTGAGACGAGATTCCGCGTTTTTGAACCACGAAAGGCTTGATTTCCATTTGGGTTGTAGATGTAACCAACCTGCTATTAAGGACATCATAGAAAGAAATAATAAAAAAAGAGCTCTAGTATAAAGATCCTCATTGGTGCGTAATCCTATTGTATACCACGTCACGCACTTCAAGGGCTCTTTGTATTTGTTCGTCTCAGATGAACTCGTTGAAAAGCACCCACAAGGCGCTCTCCGCTTCAATTTAGAAGATGAAACATTTAGTTTCATAAGCCATCCTAAATCCTTCTCACCAAAGGAGGAGCAACTCAGGTTTATTGAGCTAGGTGGAGAATTATGCCTTACTCAAGGCCTTGTTGGAAAACAAGTAATCTGGATGTTATTACGGTCTGGTGAATGGGTTCAACACTATGTCATTATCTTACCGGAGTTGGAGCCATGGAAGTTCAAAGCTTTATCTGTCATTCCCCAAGATGTTTTGTTTTTCCGTGGTGGTAATTATCTTTACCATTACGATGATGCCCGTCGCGATTTAAGGGAAGTGGTTTGTCTGGACCGGCTGAGGTATAAGAATCCTAGAGTAGGCTCCTTCGATTTTGTTGGTCGGGATGATGTCTTCACGTTCGCTATGCTTTCCTACACGGAGAGTCTCCTTCCAATCACAAAGCCACTCTAATTATGGCGATTCATAAAAATGGCGATTCATAAACAAGAAAAATGACACTGCAGACTCATAAAAAATGACGATAATTAACCCAACAATAATTGCACTATGCTTTCATGATGACTGCAGACTCATTTCGGTTCATTGTTGACGATAAAGGAGAAAATCGCCATAATTGCACTATGCTTTCATGCCACTCTAATTATGGCGATTCATAAAAATGCCACTGCAATTTTTGCAAACTTTGAAAAACGCCACTGCAGACTTCGAAAAATGACACTGGAAATAGCATGAAATGGCATTTTTTAAAGTTTGGTAATTGCAGTGGCATTTTTCGGAATCGCCAAATCTGGAGTGGCATTTATCAAATTAACCCATTGTTGTTTGTCTCTTGTTCCCCTCTTGTTTCTTCTTTGTTACCAAGTTAGTACTCAATACCACCAAACTCTAGTGTTCATGTGAAATAGTAGTATGATCTTTGATCGTGGTTCATAACATCTGTATCAGAGGCTTTGATCCTTGGCTAAGCTAGCAATTCTTCATCATATGGGTTGTAAATGCAAAGCAGAGGGTTATGAGTTAATAGAGTATAAGGATATTTCCTTGTCGGGGCAGGGGCGGGGGTGGCACAGTCTTGAGTCTTGTTGAGGTAGACACATTTCTCTCACTTGGTATCTTGGGTCTTTTTCGTGAAATTGGCTAGAAGAGGAGGAGCATTGTTTGGGCTAAGGCTGTATGAAACTGACGCGACTAAGGGTTGGTGGCATGTATCCCTGCTATACGCACCACATGAATGAAACAAGAAGAAAAGGAAAAAAAACAAGACACAATGGGCCATTCGTTTACCAACATGAACAATTAACGAACTTGTTCGTTATTCTAGCCAGTGTCTGGCCTTTTCGTAAAATAAGCCAGATCATCGTAGAGCTGTTAATTAGATAAAACGGAGGAACATCTTGGCTCCTTGTGTAACTTAATTCGGGTCAGATCTAGACTTTTACCTCGGAACTCATGAACGGGTGCTCGAGTTGAAGTCACTCAAATGTTGTCACCACTATTTTACTGCGATCACATCATCTACATGAGATATGACATTACTGCACAACCATCCCTCCGAGTCAAATCGTCGTTCACAGTTTGCATCTCACTGTCGAGGTCAGCCACCAGACTTGGTGACGAACCCTCCAGAAGATCACTCGGTGACAACCACCGTCGTGGAGCCACGGGAGGTGGCTGCAACACAATTTGCAGTCACCTCACTCGACCGATCGAATCTGGATCGCCGTCATTTAGCCATCCAAATATGAAGCAGGCAGCCACACCTGGTCGGCCATGGACGACACCAAAGTTGCGGCCGCAAGACAACATATCCGACCGCCGCCCCATCCATATAATTGCATACAGTCACCTTATGGGCCGCGCCCAGGTTCCTAATAAACATGGCCGCCCGCGCAGGAGACAGGCGGAGGATCTCGTCACCGTGACCTGGCAGGAGACGGACGGAGGACCTCGTCACTGTGGCAAAGGCCAAAGGCAACACGTCAGGGAGAGCTTTTCCCCAAGGTATCGGCGCACACCACTCAAGCGTCAGCCTGGCCGGACATCGCCGCCAGATCCCTAGCCCCACAAGACCGGCAGGTGCACCATGTGCATGAGGCGTGTGCATGCCGGCCAGCGTTGGCGAGATCCCAGCTATGCCGCGGCGACTCGCACAACCGCCATGCAAGGCTGCCCTGTAGAACATACCATGCAAACGGGTGGGGGGTGTTAGAAGGGATAGAGAGTGATTGATGGAATCGTTGTTTATCGCTTGAGCCTCGTGGGCATATATATAGGAGTACATGATCTTTTTGGAGTACAAGACAACCCATAATACTTTTCTAGTCTATCCTATGTTTCCAATCTAATCATTATACTCAACATCCCCGTGGTCACAAAGGTAGCAACGCGGACGATGAGACTGGAGAAGAGTCCGAAGGTGAGTCGACCGACATCCCCCCACAGTCGTAACAGTCGATGCATCGAGGAAGTCGTGTGGCTGGTGTGAAAACCAACAAGGTTGCTCAAGCAAGGCGGTAGCCCTTTGTGCTGATGTCGATGTAGCCTAGAGCATAGGGTGGTGTAGCCGTCGTCGAGGTAGCCGTGCGTAGCACGCCGTGGTCAATGTCGAGACGGGGTGACCAGTGTTGAGAAAGTCACCGTGGAGCCGCGAGCACAAGGAGGCGCCGAGTTAGTCATGGGCGGTGGTGTCGAAGCAGTGCTGTGCCGGAAAGAAGACGATGTTGATGAGGCATCACACCGGGTTTGCCAAACCCGGGGACACGTCGTAAACGAAGGCACCAGCACCCGACATGCATAGACGGACGAAGACGAAGTTGACGAAGTGCTGCACTAGGCTTGCCAGGTCCTGGGACACGTCGTGGACGACGATACGCATCGGTATTGCCAGCACCGGACATGCATAGATGAGAGACCTGCACGAATTTTCTTCATGGTTCATTGAGTAAAAACAACACGGCTCCTGTGAAGCTGAAGACCAGCATTTCTCTGCCATCCTGCAGCAGAGCACGCCGATCCAGCACACATGTAGATGCAGCAACCAACTGGTACCTTATTGTGGATGCACCAGTGTGAAAGCCATCGCCGCACCTTTTGACATGAAGCTGAATCCCGACAGTTATTCGTCTTAAAGCCTCTTCAGGGGGAAAGAACCGCAAAGCAAATGTGCCGAAATATGAATAGAAGAAAAACAAAAGCTGGGCAGTTCGCACATGGCACTTGGGTCTCTTCCACGCGCTTGCGACCGGGCTTCCGCCTCTCGTACAAGGATGAAGGACCTGCTGCGCCTTGTGTTTCTCCTTCTCTACGGCGTGCTGTCAGCTCATGCATGATGCATCTCATTTCGTCACATCAATCTGAAATTTTGCGTCCTCATTAATGTGTACAGACATGCGCATCTGCAACGCTGCACGTTAGGAATTAGAGGGGTCGTCATTCGTCAATAACACTGGCATTTGGCGAAAATCATAAAATTAACTACTGGGTTTTGGAAAGTTTAGCATAAAATGACCCAATCCAGAAATATTTTTCATGATCTGATCGTTTTTCGCAACGCCACCGACCATGACGTTTCAGTGTTAGATCTTTTCGGGAGATGTGACTGCTGAACGTGTTCTGTAGACTGTAGTGGTGATTCGTCTTGAAACACTCTACGCGAGCAGTGCAAGGGAAAGATGAACATATCCTGCAAGGAAGAGGAAGTCACAAGATGGATGATGGGTATTGGACTATTGGGTGGTGATATGATGAATCTCTGAATCCTTGGCCTATGCATGATTGACCCAAGCCTTGTGATGATGGTTGATACCTGACCACATGCATGCAGTTTCTATGTGCCACGTGATACACCATCGTGACTTGGAGTCGGAGGAGACGACAGACGAGTTGTTTGTGCCTGCTGCGTGTGTGCATTCCTGAGATGTAGGGCTAGCTAGGGCCATTCACGTGTGAACAGACCGTGCGTGCGAGATGCTGCATGCATGCATGTTTGCTCGTAGGTTATCTCTCCCGGACGGTAGCCGTTGACCCAAAATAATAAGAAGGTAAAGCTGCGTCCAGCTGCATGCAGCAGTCAGCTCCTCGATCACACCTCGTCTATAAATGTGTACGAGGTTGGCATCCCAACCTTATGCTAGCGAGCAGCGGCCGCTAGTCACTAGTCACGTCTCGCATGGATCCAGACTCCAAGTTCCGCACTCTCATTGCCGTGGCCGCCGCGGACGTCGTGCTGCTGACATGCCTTAGCTCACGCCGGGGCCGCATCAGCCGCGCCAAGCATGGCCGCTTCTTCCTCTGGGCCGCCTCCGCTTTGTATCTCCCGCTTATCTCCTACATCCTCACCTACCTCACCAACGACCTCTCCACCCTGGTCCACCGAAGCTGCATACAGGATGGTGATTCGACAACGGAGTTGCAAAAGACCACGCAGGAGCTCGAGTGCTTGTCCCGGTGGGCGTGGGCGGTCATGCTGACCGTCATCGTCCTTCAGTCTCTCAAGTCCAACGCCGACATGGCAGCCCTGGCAGTGGCCGCGGTTGCCTCGCCCGCGGCCGGCGCCGACGACATCGACAGCCAGAGGATCCGGCCGTCCATGGACAGCCTCATCTACTCCTTCTGGGTGGCGAGCGTCGTCATCTACACGATGCTAGTATATGCCCACAAAGAAAGACATGTACGATTAGAACTGTTGTCCGCAATTTTAACCGTCGTATTTCTGTTCTGGGCGCCTGGTGCTGGAAGAATGATGCTCACGTTTGCTGCCTTCCGGCAAGCGAATGGCTCCTTCGCCCTTGGCCGGAACGCGCAGCTCATCGACGGCTACATGGCACAGCTGCAAGAAATGGAGGCGGTGCTGGTACCCCCTCTCATTGTGACGGGAGAGAAGAACGAGGACGTGGAAGAAACCCTCCAAGGGTATCGTGTCAAAGCCTTCAGCGCTAATATCAAGCCGCCTCGTCACGCTGGACAAAGTCTGGTCATCAGACGACCATCGCCTGTCTCAGGAGCTCAAGGACCTTTGCCTCTCCTTTTCTCTCTTCAAATGCCTGCGCAGGCGGTTCGCTGGCTACCGGCTAGCCGAGGCCGGCTCTACCCGGGCCTTCCACTTCGTCTGCCATGGGCTACTCGGCGAGGAGGATGACCATGGGAGGATATTTCGGGTGATTGCCCACGAGCTCTCGTTTGCAAGCGATTTCTACTACTCCCCTCTCCCTGTGGCCTCTCTGGGTGCCTGGCCCGCAGCTCTCCACTTCGTCCTCTCCTTGCTCACTTGCATTCCACTTTTCATTTTATCACTCTACCTCGTTCCACACCTTTTGATCGGGATTGCTGCTGGTCACGTACCAGTCGGTATTCATCTAATTCTTCTCACCGCAGTCGCTGCATCCCTCGAGATATGGGCATTGGTCAGCAGTGCGCGCTCTAATTGGACCAAGATAAGCATGGTTGCCCACTGCATCAACCGGCCTCGTTGGTCCAAGATGATCTCTTCCTGTTTGCTAAAATGCAAATCACCGAGGCATTGGAAGGATGTGATTGGGCAGAGCCGTTTACTCAAGCCTAGTCCTCCCAAGGACCATCTGTTCAAACAGATCTTCTTCCCAAGAAGGAACCAGCATGTCAAGGTCACATCAGATGTGAAAGCTGCGGTCCTCACATCCTTGAGGATCAGTGAACGGCAGCTGAGCAACGGCATAGCCACGGTACAGCGTCGGTGCCCTCACCTTGCTTGGGCATGCCATGGAGGCGCCACCACTAATACTGATGCTATCCTCGTGTGGCACATTGCCACAAGCCTCTTTGAGTGTTCTCTTGTTGCTGCTCCGGCTCCAAAGCCAATCACAAACATGGCCGTTGCAAACAGCTTGTCATGTTATTGTGCATACCTCGTGGCAGAGGCTCCAGACCTGCTACCAGACAATGCCGCCTCAACGAGGCTCCGCTACCGGCAGGTGAAGGAATGTGTGGAAACATCTATGCGTAGTGCATCTTCAAGGTCGGGCATGGCCTTGTATTCCCACCTGCTTCAGTCTTTCGGTCATGACAACTCCCATGAGGTGCTGAAAAGGGGCTCAAGGCTTGGTAGGCAGTTAGTGGAAGAGGTTCAAAGGCGGAAGGAGGAGAATCAAGAAAAGAACCACGAACAATCTACAGGGGGTGAAGAAGAGGTGGTGTGGGAGCTCCTGGCGGAGTTCTGGTCAGAGATGATACTCTACCTCGCGTCGTCGGACAACGTCAAGGGCCACGTTGAGGCACTGCAGCGTGGCGGCGAGCTCATTACGCTGCTGTGGGCACCGCTCCTGCACGCCGGCATCACCACCAGGCCTGCTCCCACCGTCCCCGAGCCTTGATGACTTCATCTTCATCCACCACCTTCTGATTTACATTTGGTGCTGATTTTGTAGTATTTAGTATGTATTGTGCTTGTTTAGGTGTGTGCTGGTCGTGATTAGCTATCTGTCCGAAGACTGCTTGATGATTCTATATTCAGTATTGTGTATGTTTACTGTGTGCTGACCACGGTAGTTCCCTTTTAACTTTGCGTGTTTGCAATGGTATTGGCCAGGCTTTACAGAGTACTCTGATAGTGTCTAATCTTTCTCTGGGTTAAATGCCCGCAAATATATTTCCACTTCTGATTAAAATCAGTATTCTCTCATCACGTGCCAATGCAAGAGGTCACAAGGTTCATGTCCACATACATTCCGAATCTCTAATTAAGAGTGTTCGACTGTTCGACGACCAAAACCAACTGCATGAACAAAGTGTGATCTGTGTGTTCCCTTTCTATGGTTGTGTGCATCACAATGATACAGAGGCTGGCGGTTTCAAACTGCTTTAAGTGTTCCCTTTCTTCTCCACTAGTAATTGTGGGCGTGCAATGCCGCCGCAGTTCATACATAGTTTAGAGTGTGGTGTAATTAATCATGGATTGGTGTAATTAAACAAGGCAAGTTGAGCACAAGAGCACAATTTCAGCTTCCAGATTTTGCAGGAAATCAGTATCAGGAAGGATGTGATTTGGAGAGATTATCCTTTACCTTCCTATGCAGTTGTCACACATCAAGCTCTTGCATCCTCAGGTTATCATCTCCTAATAGAAATAATTGATCATGGAAGCAGTTCAGCTTATGCAACCACTATTGTTGTTTGTGCTCAGTGGCAATGCACAGTAAAAAATAATTGAGTATGTAACTGAGAATTGTGAAGAAATATCTTACACATTGAATCCTGGAGCGTCGAGCTTGGCCACTTCTTTTCGCAACCACAAACCACGAAGCCTTGCTGGATAGCACATAAAGATCTCACGATTCACTGGATCCTTGAAGGCATCAGATGACAGAACCATGATGTCATCAGATACATCATCCATGGTATCAAGAACTTCGATGCATGCATATTGACATCGAGTATTCGATGCATGCATCTTGACATCGAATATTCGATGCATGCATCTTGACATCGAGTATTGCTGCCCCTGTGCAATTGTTTGTTCCATTGCTTGTTCCTTCAAGCTAGAATGTGCTCTCTTGAGATCAACATAGGCTGACATGGTTTCCTCAAGGCGTGGTGGTGTTTTTTTTTTCTTTTTCTTTTTTTTGCGTACCAACATCCACACCTCTCAAGTTTGAAGATTCTTCATTTCTTGAGTTAAAGGATTCTTTAGTTCTCCGTGCTTGTACATCGGCATCAACTTCATCATCATCCAAATCTTCTTCATTGAGACCTTCTGACATTGGCTCGTCATAACTTTTGCCCAGAGTCTCTTCTCTTTCAAGTCCATAGTGTTCCTTCTTCCAGCATCAAAAGTCTCGTTATGCAATACTTGACTTGTGGAGGCATCCTTTCTTTGAGGGACTTGTTGGGTTTTTCCCTGGGATGTTTCCTTGAAATACTCTGGTTGATCGGAACTCTTGCACAATCAAGATCAGTCTCTAATAAATGTGAAGTGATGCTTTCCATCAGCAAATTGTCCTATTAAGATGCAGTGAAATAACATCATGAGGATGCTACTCCTACTTTCAGCATCTATAGAAATTTATCATTTCAGAATAAGAGCAGCAAGGAGATTAATCAACCAGAGCATGCTTATCATTTCAACCAATCGTTTATCCCAAAAAAATGTAGCAGCCAAAATGCAGTAATCAGAGATGTAGACAAGCATCATTCAGTTTATTAATAATTCCTCTCAATCATGTCATGTGACGGCACATATGTGTACATGACAGAAACTTACTTTTAGTTCATGCCTTCATGGTACAAGCCTGCAGGGTTAACTATTCTAAACAAATTGACACATTGATGTAAAACTGCACCAAGTTTCAAGGTTCAGAAGCAATACATTCATCAACGTTCATCAAGTTTCAGAGTTTACAGTTGAATTATTCACGACTTGCATTTGATTCCATCTCTTGCGAAATAACTAGTGGACCGATTTAACAAAAACACAAGTAAATAGACTAACAAATCCTTGGGTACCGAATTTCAGTAACAATTTTACTAGTGGCAAAGAAGTGCAGCATGCAGCCTAACATTTCCGTCACGAATTCAACATTGGCAAGCCCTAAAACACATCAACGTTTCAGATCAACATTTCCATCACGAAAACTCACCAATGATTCCACTTCTTGCGGGCGGTGGATGGAGGACTGGCGGTGGCGAGTGGAGGGTTGGGGCTGGGGCGTCAGCCTCGTCCACGAGGACCATGACCATCTCCTTCACCACGCACTGTTCTGGCCGGTAGAGGCTCCTTCAGATCACACACGGACGACGGCCGACGGATGCGCGGTTGGGAATGGACGGCGGCGCGGACGGCGGAGGCTTCAACGAGGGAGTGAGGTGGCGGAGCGCGAGTCCTGGTTCGGGATGTGACTGCGGTGGCGGCTTGACTCGTTGGAGTGGAGAGCAGCCGGGTCTTTCGCACAGGGAGGAGCTCGGGTGGGCCAACCCATGTAGCGCACGGTTCCTTCTGGCTTTTTGCTAAAAAAAATCTGTTTTATATCAGTTTACAGACTTTTTTTATTTTAGAAAGACACGAATTTGTTTTATTTTGAAAAGGTGGAAATTTATGTTTTCTCTAAAATTATCTTAAAACATAAACATTAAAAAAAGTGTGAAGAATTATTCAAACTTTTATGAACATTTTAAAAATAACGAGAACATAATTCAAGGGAAACGATTGCTCTCAACACTTGGCTCCCGTCTGCCGCACGACGCATGTCCCCCATGACGTGTGCCCTGGCTCTTCATGATTTTCTGCAACGTCACCAATGTTGCTGAAGTTTCTTTCGTAACATCAGGAATGTGGCAAAAAGGAGAAGATACATAAAATCTGCAACAAGATCTCCGTAGCACAAAACAAAACTCTACAAGAAGACCTCTGTCGCCAAAAAAATAAAATCTGTTGCAATGGTGGAGGGGTCCGCTCGGCCAGTCGTTGCACCAGATCTGACGGGTCGTTGCACCTCGCGCCCTTGTGGCGCACGCCCTAAATCCTAAGTCGTCATCCCGTCTGAAAATTGACCAGCACGTACTTGAAATTTCAGCAAAAAATTACAGGTCGGTCGGTGGTCCTGTAAAGCACCGGAGGAACAAGCCATGCATGCAGAAGTACTAGAGCCAAGTGCCCATCATTCCAATGCCGCGTTGCATCTGCGAGATGCCCAGTGGAGTTTCCTCACAAGTGCTGCAATGAGTGAGCGGTGAGTCAGGTCTGTCAGTCACCAATGGCCGGCCGTCTGCACCGTCCATGGCATGCAAGAGCTAGCAACACGAAGCTGGTAACGTACCAAAGCGCGCACCCATTTTTCAACACAGCTACAGGCGCTACGTACTACTGAAAATGAATGCATGCAGTGGACGCTACAGCTTTGTTTCTCTCACTCGACATGCATGGAGCATGGTTGGTCCATATGGCTGTTGATTTCGATCGCCCCTACAAAAGCCAGTCCCGTTATCTTTCTTGTTTCCCCTTCCCTTATGCTTTGCAACATGCATGCATGGTTACACTTATACGCATGCATTCATGCATTTTCATGCATGTAAGATTGTAAGTACTCCCTCGTAAACTAATACGTATAAAAGCGTTTAGATAACTACATCACTAGGCCAATAGTGTGGTTCCATCAATTTGCTGTCCATCGTGCAGCAGAGCACGCCCGGCTCTCCCGTCCCGCGCACATGCATGTTGTGGTGGATGCTCCAGTCCAGTGTGAACTCCACCGCCGCAAAGCGAAAGGGCGAGCGTGCTTCCTCGTACAGCCGGCCGGTTGGCACTGGGCAGGCAATGTCTCGTGAAAGCGCTTGCTGCCGGGCTTCTGCCTGCTGCGCATTGTGTGTGTGTCTTCCTCTCCCTAGGTGCGCGTGCTTGTTCGTACCGCATGGGAGGAAATGTCTCGTCCAAGATGAACAGTGCCTCCAAGGCGCAAGCACTCGTAAAAGAAGGCATGATCGAGTAACAAGACGGATCGATGATGGGGGTGGTGATATGAGACCTGTGAGTCTCCTTGTGATGATGGTTAGTACCTAACTGGGCCAGATGCAGTTTCTGTCTGCCGCGTGATCGCCGTGACTTGGTGTCGAAGCAGACGAGCTGTGGCTTGGCGAAGCAGCCAGGTAGCCTCCTCGTTAGCTTCTGCCCGCTGCGTGAGAAAGCGAACACGCTCTCAGCTTTTTACAGTCGTCAGTCGCCACTAACCTATGCCGATGCTGCTCAAGTAGAAACGCCATTCAAATTTCAAATTGAGTAGGCAAGCCGCCTCCGGTAACCTAGTAACCTGTGCCGATGCTGCTCAAGTAGAAACGCCATTCGCAGGCAAACCGCGTCCAGCTGCAACGGCTCCTCCTATATCGATCGGTCGCCTATAAATGTGTGTACACTGCAAAGTGCAGACCCAAACCTTATGCATGCTAGAGATTAGTAGAATCCAACTTGACATGAATCCACACTTCAAGGTCGGCATTCTCCTTGCGGTGGCCGCCGCGGACGTTGTGCTACTGACCTGCCTCAGCTCACGCCGGGGTCGTACGAGCCGCTCCAGGCACGGCCGCTTCTTCCTCTGGGCCGCCTCCGCTCTGTATTTTCCGCTAATCTCCTACATCCTCTCCTACCTTACCAACGACCTCTCCTCCTCCCTGGCCAAACAAAGCTGCGTACAGACAGAGGGCAGAACGGAGTCTGAAAAAATAATGCAGGAACACGACTGCTTGGAAGAGGTGGTGGGGATGTTCATGCTCACAGTCCTCGTCCAGTCGCTTAAGTCCAAAGCCGACTTGGCAGCCCTGGCCGTGGCCGCCGTTGCCTCGCCGGCAGCCGGCGCCGATGACATCGACAGCCAGAAGATACGACCTTCCATGGACAGCCTCGTCTACTCCTTCTGGGTAGCGGGCTTGGTCATCAACACCATGCGACTATATGGCCACACAGAGGCTTATGTATATTTGTTGTTCGAATCTGTGGTGGTCATATTTCTGTTCTGGGCGCTTGGTGCTGGAAGAATGGTGCTCACGTTTGCCGCCTTCCGGCATGCGAATGGCTCCTTCGCCCTTGGCCGGAACGCGCAGCTCATTGACGGTTACATGGCGCAGCTCCAAAGCATGGAGGAGGAGGCAGTACCCCGTCTCATAGTGACAGGAGAGAAGAACGACGACGTGGAAGAAAGCCTCCAAGGGTACCGTGTCAAGCCTTCATCCCTACAGTCGAGCCACCTGGTCACGCTGGACAAAGTCTGGTCATCAGACGACCATCGCCTTCACCCACAGCTCAAGGACCTCTGCCTCTCTTTCTGTCTCTTCAAGTGCCTGCGTAGGCGGTTAGCCGGCTACAAGCTAGCCGAGGCTGGCTCTACCTGGGCCTTCCGCTTTGTCTCCGATGGACTGCTCGGCGAGAACGAGGAGCACAACCACGAGAGGATGTTTCAGGTGATTGCGCACGAGCTTTCGTTTGCCAGCGATTTCTACTACTCCCCTCTCCCTCTGGCCTCTCTCGGTGCCTGGCCCGCTGCTCTCCACTTCATACTCTCCTCGCTCATCTGCGCTCCACTTTTCATTATTTTACTCCTCCCCATTCCGCACGTTATGTTCGACATCTTTGTTTCAGTTGGGAATGGGGAGGCTTCCACTTTTTCTCCCACGCATTACAATTATCTCATATTTCCTATTGCTCTAATTCTTCTCCCCGCAATCGATGCATCGATGGAGATATGTGCAATGATCACCAGTGTGCGCTCTGAGTGGACCAAGATAAGCATGGTCGCCCACTGCATCAACAAATCTCGTTGGTCCTGGATGATCTCTACCTGTTTGCTAAGATGCAAATCCCCTAGACACTGGAAGGATGAGATCGGGCAGAGCCTTCTACTCAAGCCAAGTCCTCCCCAGGATCATCATCTGTTTAAATTCAAACAGATGTTCCTCCCAAGGAGAAACAAGCATGTCAAGGTGACATCATATGTGAAAGCTGCCATCATCAGATCCGTGAGGATCGGCGGGCCGCAGCTGAGCAACGGCATTGCCACAGTACAGCGCCGGTGCCCTCACCTCTCCTGGCCATGCCATGGCAGCGTCACCACCAGTACCGATGCTATTCTCGTGTGGCACATTGCCACGAGCCTCTTTGAGATCAAATACCCTTCTTCTGCTTCCACAAACATGGCCGTCGCAAGCAGCTTGTCACGGTACTGCATGTACCTAGTGGCGGAGGCTCCAGACCTGCTGCCAGGCAATGCCGTCTCGACGAAGCTCCGTTACCGGCAGGTGAAGGAATGTGTGGAAACATCCATGCGTGGTGCAGCCTCAGGGTCGGACTTGTATTCGCAGCTGGTTGCATTTGAGTCTGTCAGTGATGAGAGCTCCTCTGAGGCTGGGAAGGTGGTGAAACAGGGCTTAAAGCTTGGAAAGCAGCTGGTAGAAGAGGTTGAAAGGCCGAGCGAGGAGGATCAAACAGAGAACCAGCAAGAATCTGCCAAACGCAAGGAGGAGATGTGGGAGCTCCTGGCGGAGTTCTGGTCGGAGATGATACTCTACCTTGCGCCCTCAGACAACGTCAAGGGCCACATTGAGGCACTGCAGCGCGGCGGCGAGCTCATTACCCTGCTGTGGACGCTGCTCCTGCACGCCGGCATCACCACCAGGCCTGCTCCCGAGGTCCCTGCACCTTGATGAGTGCATCTCGAATTCTCCATCCATCATTGTATGTATATCCACTACTTCTGTGTGTGAGTTTGCTTTACATTTGTGCTGGCTTTCTAGTACTTAGTATTGTGCTAGTTGTTTACGTGGCTACTTGGTGGTTATGGTTAGGTATCTCTTTGATGATTCTGTAGTCAAGTAGTGCACTTTCTAGTGTGAGGTTGATTTGCATCTGGTGATGACTCTGTAGTATTCAGTATTTTGCTTGTTTGCATGTGTACGTGCTGGTCATGGTTAGCTATCTGTGTGGAGACTGTGTGATGATTCTGTAATCAGTATTGCATTTGTTTACATGTGTTCTGATGACTTTATGTGTTTGCAATGATATTGCCTCAAATACTACTACAAAGATCTGGTACAACATGGCCGGTCTTCACTTTTACTTTTACAGTGCGCAACATTTGTAGCATTATTGAAATACGCGTGCATGCCGTGGACGGACTTGACTTTCCGACTCAATTCTGTGGTTGTGAGAAATCTCGTCTCCTTTTCCCCATCCTGTTTTTCAACTGGGCTACTCATAATGGCAATGCGACTGTGCAAGAAAATTTTTCTATCGTGCTTCACGGAGCCCTCCCCTCTGTTCCATGATAATACATAGTGTGTATAGATTTTTGAGAAAATCAAAGTTTGTAAAATTCAACTAGTTTTATAGCGAAAAATATTTACGTCTTAGAGTACCAAATACATTTTGCATGAAACATACTGTATATAGCAAGAAAGATATACCAAGGGCAATTAGAAGAAGAATCCAACAGACAAGGAAAGCAATCATGCAGGTACATACATAGTTTGCAGTGTGGTGTAATTAATCAAGGGAAGATGAACACAAGAGCACAGTTTCAGCATCCAGATTTTACAAGAAATCAGTATCAGGAATGATGCGATTTGGAGATATTCTTCTTTACCTTGCTATCTAGTTGTCCCACGCTGAGCTCTTGCATTCTCATGGTTATCATCTCCTAATAGAAATAATTGATCAGGAAGCAGTTCAGATTATGCAACCGCTATTCCTGTTTGTGTTCAGTGGCAATGCACAGCCAAAAATAATTGCGTATGTAGTTGGGAATTGTGAAGAAATGTCTTACACACTGAATCCTGGAGCGTCGAGCTTGGCCACATCTTTTCTCAGTCACAAACCACGAAGCCTTGGTGGATAACACATAAAGATATCACGATTCAGTGGATCCTTGAAGACATCAGATGCAAGAACCATGATGTCGTCAGATACATCATCCATGGTATCGAGCACTTCGATGCATCTTGACATAGAGTATTGCTGCCCGTGTGTCATTGTCTGTTCCACTGCTGCTTGTTCATGGAAGATAGACTGTGCTCTCGTGACATCAGCATAAGCTGATATGGTTTCTTCAAGGCGTGGGCTGATTTTTGGTATTTCAGGGGTCTTACATGCGTACCAACATCCACACTTCTTGAGTTTGAAGGTTATTCACTTCTTTTTGAGTTCAAGGGTTCTTCAATGCTCCGTGCTTGTACATCTGCATCAACTTCATAATCATCCAAATCTTCTTCATGGAGACCTTGTGGCATTGGCTCGTCATAACTTCTGCCCAGGGCCTCCTCTCTTTCAAGTCCGTACATAGTGTTCTCTCTTCCAGCATCAAAGATTTCATTATGCGATACTTGACTTGTGGAGGCATCCTTTCTTACAGGGAAATGTTGGGTTTCTTCCCTTGGACGTTTCCTCAAAATACTCTGGTCGATCGAAACTCTTGCATCATCAAGATCAGGCTTTAATAAAAGTGAAGCAATGCTTCCCCTCGGTAAATTGTCCTATTATGATGCAGTGAAATAACATCATGAGGAATTTATCATTTCAGAATAAGGGAAGCAGAGAGGTTAATCAACCAGAGCATGCTTATCATTTCAACCAAGCCTTTATCCAACAAAATATAGCAGCCAAAATGTAGACAAGTATCGTTCAGTTTAGTAATCAGAGACTTACTTCTAGTTCATGGTACAAGCATCCCGTGCTTCCAGACATGATGAACTCCTAAAAAAGTTATACATTCAATAAAGGAATTGATTCCTTAAAAGATGGGATCGGCCAGTAAATAGAAAATTACTGATTTCTCATCTTTGTGAGATTGTTAATTGTGTACCAAAGATGTAGTTTGAGTATAAATAATAGAAGTAGTATATCTATCTTTCCTATGGCATACCAATGTGGTTGTTGTTGGAAATATGAGCAAATTACTACGAGATTTAATCCGAATAAACAGAATATAAATCATGACCACAACAGCAGAGATTAAAGTAATCATGCGAACTAGCATAGCAGATGAACATATCACATCTAGGGCACATACTAGAAACATGAATTCTACCACGATCTCGAACAGGAAGGATAGAATCACATACGGTGCAGCGGGTGCAGCACCGCCAGCGTTGATGTTGTCGCCCATGTCGTCGAGGATGAGATTGTCGAGGTCGGGGAAGAAGTCGTCGTTCGCGAAGTCGTCGCTGCCAGCAGTCGCGCGAGTGCGCTCCACAAAAATCTGATCGCCCCTCTCCCGTACAGGATCACGAGAGGCGGGGTTCCGGAGGCCTGCTGTCCCTTCTCGCGGTGCACGCCGGAAGGAGGGATGGAGAAGACTAGCTTGGCGGCGCAATGATCTAGAACGGTGATGAGAAACCATACGAAGCGGCGGCGGCTAGGGTAGACGTCTGCCTGACTATATATTGCGGGCCGGGTAGGTCGTGGGAGTAAACCCCACGTCCGAGTCGTCACGATTCAAAAGAATCGGAAACGGTTCAGTAATTAACGCGTCCGTTAATTATTCATTAATGATTCATTAATTTTTCCCATGCAGCAAAAATATAGACAACGTGCATAGCTCTGTCCTCGGCTCGGCTCAATCCCGCAACCCGCGACGCGACGCGTCGTGACGAGGCGTGACGAGGCGAGCGAGGAGGAGGAGCGCGCGTATAGGTCTCCTCTTCTCATGCTCATACAAGTGATAGAAGAGCTCACCTTATAAAGAGGTGCAACTCTCTCTCAACTTCCGGGGTGGGACTAAACTTTAGTCTCACTCACTCCACTCACATGTGTGCATGAATGGGCCAAGAGAATTTCAGAATTTTAGTTGGGCTTTGAGCCAAAGGCCTACTAGCAAAATTCCAACAATCCCCCACAGAGTCTCATTGGCACATCTCATCATTTAGTTCCAAAACATTGTTTATGTATCGGTGCTTAGTGGAGACTGTGAAGTTGAACTTCCACTTAGAGATTTATGCTATACTAGATCACAACTTGAATAGTGGACTATGCTTTGAACTACAAGTTTTCTGCGAGACTAGTTTCACACAAATTCTTGACCGATACTGGGTTGCCGCAAGGCTTCCCCGCGGGTGGAGCGTATACGTCATACTGCAGGACCTTTTCATGAATTTATTAGAGAACACCCAATTCTCACAGACTGCGACGTTAACAGTCAAATTCATATATGTGTGTTCCTCAGAAGATGTTCTGCAGGACAACATCTCTACTTACCCGAATAAGCCACTTGAAACACATTAAGATAAGTATCAACCTGCCATGCAGATCAGGAGAGTATTGCATCTTCATGGAGTGGGATAGGTAATATAGGGATACTTTCCTCCCAGCTGACCAACAGCTTGTCTCCCACTTCTACTTCACGGGATCTCCGATCACATAGAGTGGGTTACCACTATGGACAACTCATGCGGTGGGTCTCAGACCCATCTCCATCGATGCATTATCTATCACATTACGTGATGGACCATTTGTGAAGGGATCTGCCAAATTTTCCGATGTTTGGATATAATCCAACGTAATAACTCCGGAGTTTCTCAACTTTTTGACAGATTTCAGTCTCCTCTTCACATGCCTTGAGGACTTCATATTGTCCTTAGAACTGTTTATCTTGACGATCACAGTTTGATTATCACAATTCATCAGGATAGGGGGTATTGGTTTTTCAACCATAGATAAGTCCATCAAGAGCTCACGAAGCCACTCTGCTTCAACAGTGGCAGTGTCTAATGCTGTGAGTTCTGCTTCCATAGTTGACCTCGTTAAGATGGTCTGCTTGCAAGACTTCCAAGAAACAGTGCCACCACCAAGTGTAAAAACATAACCACTTGTGGCCTTAATCTCATCAGCATCAGATATCCAGTTTGAGTCACTATAACCCTCCAGTACCCTTGGATACCCGGTGTAGTGAATCCCATAGCTCGCGGTGCCTTTCAAATAGCGCATAACTCTCTCAAGCGCATGCCAATGATCATCTCCTGGTTTTGACCCAAACCGACTCAGCTTGCTAACAGCAAACGAGATGTCAGGCCTCGTGGCACTCGCCAAATACATAAGCGAGCCAATAATCTGAGAATACCTCAGTTGATCTCTAGCAATCCGTCGATTCTTTCGAAGCAACACACTAGCATCATATGGAGTTGGAGAAGGTGTGCAGCCTCTATACCCAAAACGACTCAAGACCTTTTCCACATAGTGAGACTGAAGCAGTGTGATCCCACCATTCTCATCTCTCAACAGCTTGATGTTTAAGATAACATCAGCTACTCCTAAATCCTTTATCTCAAAACAGCGAGATAAGAAATCCTTAACCTCCTTGATTAAATCAAGTTTGGTTCCAAAGATCAATATGCCGTCGACATACACACAAAGAATAACTCCTTCGCCCCCACCATAGCGATAGTACACGCACTTGTCACCATCATTTACTACAAAGCCGACAGCAGTTAATGTTCTTTCGAATTTCTCATACCACTCTTTAGGAGCTTGTTTAAGGCCATATAAAGACTTTAATAACTTGCACACCTTTCCTTCCTGACCAGGTACTACAAAACCATCTGGCTGATCCATGTAAATTTCCTCCTTCAACTCTCCATTGAGGAAAGCTGTCTTAACGTCCATTTGATGAACGAGAAGACCATGTGAGGCAGCCAGTGATAGTAGCACCCGAATTATGGTCAGTCTAGCCACGGGTGAGTAAGTATCAAAGAAGTCTTCACCTTCTTTCTGGGTATAACCCTTGGCCACAAGCTGTGCCTTGTACTTTTCAATCGTACCATCAGGTCTAAGCTTCTTCTTGAACACCCACTTACATCCTACAGGTTTGCACCCATAAGGACGGTCAGTGATCTCCCAGGTACCGTTAGCTAAGATGGAACCCATCTCACTGCGTACAGCTTCCTTCCAGTAGTCAGCATCAGGATATGCATAGGCTTCTGAAATAGTCCTGGGTGTATCATCCATGAGGTACACAATGAAATCATCACCAAAGGACTTTGCAGTCCTCTGTCTCTTACTCCTCATAGGAGTTCCATTGTCACCCTCAACAGGATTCTCAACATGTTCCATCGCAATGATGGGTTCAGGAATTACAGTGAATTCCTCACTAGATGGAGTAGGTATCTCCTGATTTGATAAACTCGATATATCCTTCATAGGAAATATGTCCTCAAAGAAAGTTGCATCATTCGACTCCATAATCGTACCAACATGCATGTCGGATACCTCAGATTTTATTATCAAAAATCTGTAGCCGATGCTATGAAAAGCATAGCCCAGAAGAACATAGTCCACGGTTTTTGGTCCAAGCTTGCGCTTCTTGGGAATTGGTATACTGACTTTCGCCAAACAACCCCAAGTACGTAGGTAAGAGAGTTTCAACCTTTTCCTTTCCCATTCCTCAAATGGAGTCACGGTCTTATGCTTTGTGGGAACTCGGTTTAGGACATGACACGCAGTCATTAGCGCCTCCCCCCACCATTCCTTGGATAGACCCGAAGTGTCTAACATGGTGTTAACCATATCAGTTAGAGTTCGGTTCTTTCTTTCGGCTACCCCATTTGACTGGGGTGAGTAGGGAGGCGTCCTCTCATGGATTATACCATGTTCCGCACAAAACAGATCAAATTCATTGAAAAAATACTCTCCACCACGATCGAACCTAAGCCGTTTAATTTTTCGATCAAGTTGGTTCTCTGCCTCAGCTTTATAGTTTTTGAAGAAAGTCAAAGCCTCATCTTTTGATTTCAGAAGATACACATAACAATATCTAGTGGAGTCATCAATTAACGTCATGAAGTATCTCTTTCCACCTTTTGTCAACACGCCATTCATCTCACAAAGATCAGAATGTATAATCTCTAGTGGCGCCAAGTCTCTTGCCTCTGCAGTCTTATGGGACTTGCGAGGTTGCTTAGCTTGCACACATAGAGCCTTTGACAGTAGAGATTTTCGAAATTAAATTCATATTGGCTAGCCGCGTCATGAAACCAAAGTTAATGTGACAAAGTCGTGAATGCCAAATATCAAACTCATTGTTATGGCAAACATTATTAATAACTTTAGTGCAAATATCTGACAAAGACGGGCGAAACAAGCCTCCGCTCTCATAGCCTTTTCCAACAAATTGTCCATACTTAGAAATTATAACTTTATTGGATTCGAAAACCAACTTAAAACCATCTCGATATAAACGGGAACCGCTAATGAGATTTTTATTGATGGACGGCACATGATGAACGTTCTTCAGATGCACGGTCTTCCCCGAAGTAAATTTCAGATCAACCGTACCAACACCTCGAACGATGGCATGTGACCCATTCCCCATCAGCACGGGAGAAGTCCCAGTAGCCTGGTAAGAAGAAAACATGGAGGCGTCAGCACAAACATGTACATTGGCACCGGTGTCAATCAACCAATCAGGGGTTTGGAATACTGAAAGGATGGTAGGAAAAATACCATACCCTGATTCCTTCATATCAGTATCACCGATAACAACATTAGCGGACTTGCCACTCTTCTCATGTTCGCGCTCCTCAAAGCGGTTAGGACACTTCGGAGCCCAGTGATTAGGATCACCGCAGACATGGCAAAGTCCCTTCCCCTTCTTATGAGAATTCTTCTTGAAGTTGGTAGAATGTGATGGCTTGTTCTTTGTATCAAACTTGCCTTTGCCCCGAGTTTTGTTCTTGTTGTTTTTGAACTTGTTGGGACGGAAGTTCTTTTTCTGTACCATGTGGGCACTAGAACCTCCCTCAGCAATTCGAGCACGTGTGTCCTTTGCTCTCGCCTTCTCTTCAACATCAAGAGTACCAATGAGATCCGCAACGGAAAACTCCTGTCTCTTGTGTTTCAGGGAAGTAGCAAAATTGTTCCACGAAGGTGGAAGCTTGGCAATGATGCCTCCGGCAACACACACTTGAAGTACACAAGTTCTTTTGCGAGCGACTGTATCTCATGAGCCTGCTGTACAACAGGGCGCTCATTAGTCATCTTGTAGTCATAGAATTGCTCCATGACGTACAACTCGCTGTCGGCGTCCGAGGCACCAAACTTGGCCTCGAGCGCATCCCACATGTCCTTGCCGTTGTCAAACGACATATACGAATTCACAATGAAGTCATCAAGAAAACTCAGAAGAGCGCCTTTAAAGAGGCTATCGATCTTCTCGAAAGCTTCCAACTGTGCTGGATTAAGATCGCCCTCAGGCTTGCCCTTGGTGGCGTCATAGCAGCCCATGGTCTGAAACCAGTAGACTGCTCTCGTGCGCCACCTCTTAAATTGCGCCCCCTTAAAGGCATGCGGCTTCAGATGCGCAGCAAAACCACTCGGAGTAAATTGCCTATAATCAGGTTTTTGGATTGTTGGAAAAATGAGCAAATTACTATGAGATTTAATCCGAATAAATAGAAAATAGATCATGACAGCAATAGCAGAGATTAAGCTAATCATGCGAACTAGCATAGTAGATGAACAGATCACATACTAGAAACATGAATTCTACCACGATCCCGAACAAGAAGGATAGAATAACATACGGTGCAGCGGGTGCAGCACCGCCGGCGTTGACGTTGTCGCCCATGTCATCGAGGATGAGGTTGCCGAGGTCGGGGAAGAAGTCATCGTTCGCGAAGTCGTCGCTGCCAGCAGTCACGCGAGTGCGCTCCCCAAAAACCTGATCGCCCCTCTCCCGTACAGGATCACGAGAGGCGGGGTTCCGAAGGCCCACTATCCCTTCTCCCGGTGCACGCTGAAAGGAGGGATGGAGAAGACTTTCTTGGCGGCGCAATGATGACAACATGCATAGCTCTGTCCTCGGCTCGGCTCAATCCCGCAACACGCGGCGCGTCGTGACGAGGCGTGGTGAGGCGAGCGAGGAGGAGGAGCGTGTGTAGGTCTCCTCTTCTCATGCTCATACAAGTGGTAGAAGAGCTCATCTTATAAAGAGGTGCAACTCTCTCTGAACTTCCGGGGTGGGATTAAACTTTAGTCTCACCCACTCCACTCACATGTGTGCATGAATGGGTCAAGAGAATTTTAGAATTTTAGTTGGGCTTTGGGCCAAAGGCCTACTAGCAAAATTTCAACAAAATGCAAGCTTAAAGCAAGGCATAAAGCACAAGACATCAACACGAGATATAGATATTTCTATTAACCAAACCAAGTACAAAACAAGAGCAAAGTGAAATGACATGTACGTACGTAGAAAGACTTTTACGACCTTTAGAGCATTACTAGTAGAACCCTCAAATCCTCAAACCCTCACTAGCGTTTTAAGGGTCCAAAAATGATCTTTTTGTGCACTTTTACGGGTTGAAAAAAGGGGCAAAGATTAGAACCCTCAAACCCAACCCTTATAACGGAATATTCCCCATGAACGACATTGTCGTTGCGCGCGGGAGGTCGACGGGGCAGCCGCCGGCGACGGGGGCGACTAGCAGCGGCGGTTGCGGGCGTGGACGCGGGAGTTGGGAGGATTTTTCCCTCCTGCGCGAGTATAACCGTCAAATTAGGGTTGGGTAGGTTTTGCTCCCTAACCCTTACTTTTGAGGATTGGGAGAGAGTTTGAGGGTTGGACCTTTAAATTTTTTTGAGGGTTTGAGAGTTAAGGGGTTCTAGCCTACGGCTTTTTTTCGATGAAAACTGTAAAAAAAAACAGTTATTTTTAGGGATTTGAGAGTTTGAGAGCTCTACTAACAATGCTCTTAAGACCCTAGACGCAACCCGGATCTTCAAGGAACACAACCACACACACACTCACACATAAAGTATAGGTTTTTCATGGGCTGACTCGTTCGTGTGCAACGAGCCAGCGTGCGGAAGGAGGTGGTCTTCACGTTTACAGCTTGGCAGCCGCACTGGCGTAGGTGCCAAATGCATCGAGGTAGAGGCCGGAACGTGCGTGGAAGGCGATGATTTTGCTTCCGGCTACCACGGGGAGCTCGAACTTGTTGCCTTGTTGTACCCCGTATGGCCCGAAGGTGCGGCCACGGTTGGTGACGAACCCGAGAGACCTCACGACGATTACGCCACGAAATTGGCCGTAGTGGCCAGTGACGTTGGTGAAGAACTCACCGTTGCCCAGATTGATCTGCACATGCATGCATGAATGTATCAGCTGGTTTCATCTTTTCATCTATATCTATATCTATATCAATATAAGAAGACTCAAAGAGGCAGATTCAACTGATCTCGACCATCGAACTAATTCAATCCAACAACCTAAATTGCTTTAATGACGAGCGTTAAACATGTTTAACGTGCAATTAATATCATACCAAATATTATATTAATCACATGATTAACACACAAATAATAGCATACCTAATATCCGCGTGCGATTAATATATTGCCTAAATATTAACGTGCATTGCACGTGCGCATTTACTAGTTACTTAATAGTGCTACAATCTCTGTTCTACTAAAATGTTTGAAGTTCTAGATTTGTCTTATGTGTAGCTTTTATAAATTTGATCATAGAAGAACTAATAACAACTGAAGCTTAATTACCTCATCAGTGTTCGCCCCTCCTTCTCCTCCCTACCGGTTGGTCGTGTACGTCAGGCTTTTGCGCACGTACTTGTAGGTCAGCGCATGTTTGGTTGCCCGCATTAGGCTCAGCCTGGTCCGCGCGAGAAGAAAGTGGTCCGTTTGGTTGCCTGCGTTTACTGTGCGGCCACATGGCATAAATCTTGAAGCACACTTGGGCCTGGCTCGCTGGAATCGTTTAGATCGTCAGTTTCTAGCGAGCCAGGCTGAGGCGAGCGCACAAGGTGGGCCACTGGCATAAGGGGAGATGGAAGGGATACGAGCTGTTATGGAGCCTGTGCGTACTTATCTTCTCTTAGCTCCAATAACCTTTCCTCTAATTCTGTTCTTTATAGCCCCTTCCGATCTACACAACGGTGCTTCGATTTGAGATAAGCTCTACACGAAAAAAATGCACCTCAATGCTACGGTTTCATTCAGGCGATCGGTTCGTAGTTTCGTCGGCCGTAACTTCTTAATTTCGTCTTCCCATTTGAAGTTGTTCTTGACGAATTTTGTCAGATTCATCGCGAATGATCAATCGTTTGAAATTTCCTTTGACCAACAGCCTAATCTCGCAGTTCCTCACAACATTCGTGTTGTAAGTTTTTGGTTTCGACGATCATAGTTTCATCTCTCTTTGAGCAGCAGTCTACTGCACTAACGCCGCCATGTCGAGCTCCTCTGTCCTCTGCTGAGAGCCCTCCTATTCGTCCCTCTCGACGCCGAAGCCCTTTCCCTTGATCTCCTTGCCCACGTCCTACTACACTAGAGTCATTTCTGGCGTCGCTCATCTCGACCTACTCTCTGTCGCCCTCCTACTGCACTGACGCTGCAATGGCGTGCACACTGCTTTCTTGTGTCCTCTGCCTCCGTGCACATTGCAGTTCGCCGCCCCACCGACAGGGTCGATCATCTTGGCATCCTCTCTCTTGCCGTACTACACTGAAGTCATTTCCGGTGTCGATCATCTCGGCCTCCTCTCTCATCCACTGCAATAACGATACCATGGCGCGGACACTGCATTTTCCTCCTCTGTCGACTGTCTTTGCGCGAGCACCGCAACTAGTTCGCCGACGGTGTCGCTCGTCCACGACTCCACGCTCGTCATGTCGGACACGCCACCACAACCACTATCCACCGCAGTCGTCATGGTCCGGCGCACACTGCATTTCTTCTCCACTTCCTCTACTATCTCTTAACCTTGTGTGCTAAGTGTAAGTGCTAGCTCTTAATCACACCCCATGCAGGCAACCAAACAACGTGTAGTTGCATGCGCCGAGACAATGCAGGCAACCAAACAACGTGCCAAAGTTGATCTCCTAATGCAGGCTGTCCATATGTAGGCAACCAAACAACTCGCAGATATCGCATGTGAAACTGTTTTTCTAAAGTCAGGTCGAGTGGAGATGTGTATGCAACGCGGATACTGTACGCGGCGGCAACCAAACACGCCCCGAGTCGATAGCACTCCCGTGCTTGATGGTGACCATGACCACGCGACTGACGCCGTCCATGTCAATGTCTTGGACCTGGCCGCCGCTGCCGCCGCATGGACCGATCCTCGCCCGACAATTGGAAACAACACAGCAAAAAAGGGCTTTCAGCAAATACGATAATGTGACATTGATGAGGGAGACACATCTTGTTCATTTTCCAAGCTTCTTGCCCCTGAGCTAGCTTACCATTGATGAGCTCTCAGTAGTGTGATCTTGAACCGTGGGCGTAATGAAGGCTCTTGCTAGTGATTTTGTAGCACGAAACCTTGGGCGTAATGAAAACGTAAGAGCTTGTTTCGTCGCTTTTTTATAGAACTCCACCAAGCTGATTGCTAGATAATGTTCAGTGTATCAAATGCCAAATGGATTACTTGCGAGTTTTTTTCATTTTTTCGCAGGGCCAAGTTGTTGCAAACGACGCGTACTTCCCCGGGAGATAAACGTTGCTAGCTGTGTCAAATTGCATTTTGGAAAACTCAAGTCACATAACAACGCATTCAACGAGAGATTAACTAGTCAAGTTGATTCGTTCAGTGCCTAACTAGATTAGCAACTTGCTAATACTACAATTGTTTGACTTGAACCAATGTTTGGACACTTTGTTACACTAGCCAATTATTCTGACCAAGTGTGTATTATTTCAAGGACGCGGCTACACAGTGCGCGCACACTACTTTGCGCTCTGCGGTGACCCTTGCCGATCTGAAAGCTAGGGGTGAAAATTGGTAGCGCATAATCCGTAATATCCGATATTCGTATTTGAGAAAATGCCTATTCGTATCCGAAACATCTGCATCCGAACCAAAATGAAAATGAAAATTATCCATATCCGAATTTATTAAACAAATAAAAAATAAAATATAGTAGGAGATTTTGAGACAAATATGTATATGGAAGTGGATATATCCGTATCCGAATAAGATTATGGGAGGTGATTTTCAAAATTCTAGACCCAATATTCCAATTATCCAACATAAAAGCCAAATAAGTGGTCAAATTTTACTCTTTATATGATTAAACTTATAAATTATTATGCATTACAATAGTATTTATTCATAAACCTATTTATCATTGACTTATTGTATGTCACAAGTTGATTATTTCAGGTCACATAGGTATCGACTAATTTACTTAAGCAATATGTTGATATTATTCGTATCCGTTCCGAATCAAGAAAATATCCGATACGTATCTGTATTCGAATAATATCCGAGCCACATCCGTATCCGATAACATCCGTATTTGGATTCGTATTCATTTTGAAAATATGAAAATGGAAGTGGCAAGAGCACTATCCGATCCGCATCCGATCCGTTTCCACCCTTAGTGAAAGCTATGCACTCCTTAGTTAAAAGCAACATGAACTTAATTTCCTGAAAGAAAAACAACATGTATGTTTTCCATATCGTAAAATTGTCCGACTAGGAACAAGTTTGAAAACCGACTCCATACTACAAGTACTTTTTTTACGAACCGTGGCAGCGCTACTTTCCATTTTCATTAGAAGATGTGCCAGGAAATTACAGGAGAAATACAAGGATGAGTAGGAATATATCACACCAGATAAAACTAACAAAAGGGGAAAAAGGAAATGTTGGGTCACAAAGAGAAAAGAAAAGCCGATGTGCCATCATCTTCCTTCATCCTCATGAATGAGAGGTTGCACGGTAAACACCACCACCATGAACAAAGAGCTTCAATCAATCAAGACCATCCATGTTGCCTCAAGGCTACTAGCGCAGCCGAAGAGCAACGAGCAATCAAGTCCACACTCAGACGAAGAGCCACACACAGCCGATGCTACATCACAACGGTGGCACGCCAACGAAGCCAAAGGGCATCAATAAGCTGAGTCCACACCCGGATCCCTTCATCATGCACGTCCACCACCATGATCGCAGACGGAAAACATCTGCACCACCGAGACGGCACCAAGAGAGGAGAAGAGCCATCACAGCACCATGAACGAACCACTTGTCCCTAGACGGCATCGACAAGCCAACAAGCAGAGGGGCTCCAAATCGATGCCTTTAGGAGGGGAGCGACGCTCGAAGCGCCACCATCGATGGATCTAGATAGATCTGAGGTTTCCCTCGGAGACTCGCAGACCAGGTGTCGGAGTAAATGACCATGGGTAGCCTAGCCGGCTCCCCCTGGCACTTCAGAAGAATTATAGGCCGATTGAGTCTTCAAGCATCCAAGACATGGGGCTGCCTTCCCCCAGCCAGCTACCTCTCTGGCCGGCTGCGCGAAGGCGGCCCAGCCCTAAAATCCTCGTGAAGAAAATCATGAGAGGGCCAGCTCCAAGAAGCCGGTAACGAGAAGGCCGACTCCAAGAAGCTGGCCCCCAGCAGGCGGCCAAGATCGTGCCCTCAGAATCTGCACCCACATAACAGCGATGAGACGGGGCGTGGCTACAGTGAAGCCTGCCACCCCCGAATCCCAGGACGCGCATGGCCACAGTGCGCTATACGGGACGGCCATCACCCGTCCGGCATGGCACTGTTGCCATGTTGACCATGACGTCACCCACGGCGAGTTATCAATACGACCCGTGGGCGGCGGGCCCCCTCCGTCTGGGAGACGCCTAAAGGCGGCCAGGCCTCCCCCAATCGGCCTGGCGTGTGGCCGACTCCTGATAGCCGGCTAGTTCACTCCCTCGAAGGAGGCGCCCCATTAAGGAGATAAGACGAGGTAAGGCTACAGCAGTAAGCCGCCAAGTGGCAGCACTGTAACCATGCTTACCACGACAAAGCCCTCGTCACCAGAGGTGAGGCAACAGTAACCAGCCTCCGACAAGGCCCCCGAGCGGTGGGACCGGCCTGTCGACCAGAAGGCCGGCAGCCGGCGGGGCCCACCAGTCGGCGAAGAAGCCGGCGAACGTAGACACAGACGGCTGGGGCCCACGCCCAACCGGATTACCATTGTACCCATGGGGGGTAGGTCTATATAAACCCCCCAGGGCACCCATGTAGGGGGGCTTCCTTTTGAGTAATTTTAGACACCACAACGAGAGGGGAAGCGGGCTAGCCTTGCCTCTCTTCTCCCTCTCACCGAGCAGCTCAAGGAGCCTCTTGTAGCTACTTGTCGATCTAGTGACCATGCGGAGACCCCGCAGAGCAGCAGTAGGGGTGTTATCTCCACGGAGAGCCCTGAAGCTGGGTAAGATTCGCCGGCGTGCATGTCTTCGCCTCATCCCGTTTCCAGGCACCGGCGACGTTTTATTGGCTCCCACAATGATAAGCCACCCGTTGGCATATGTCGCACCAACCACCCGACATTTGGCGCCCACCATGGGGCCAGGTGCACCATCGTCCGGAGACATGTTCTGGATGGGAACCCTCTTCCTTCCCAGCGTGCGTAGCCAGCCCGGCTCGCCCAATGGCGCTTGCCCCGACGCGCTGCAAGGCGTCGCCGACGCCTACGCGGCGAGCTGCCTCGCCGATCTTCTTGGCGAGGCTCGCATCTCCGACGAGCCCACATCCGACGCGGGCACAGGATGCCTCGAGAGCCACCTCGTCAGCCTCCTCGACCAACTCCATGTCTCCGGCGAGCTTGCCGCGGATTTGGAGTCGGTTGGCTCCACCGACCCGATGCTTGTCGACTCTGACATGGCATCACTTGACGCCTTCCCCACCAACGTGGTAATCATCAACGACCCTCTTCCTCGAGCCGACAGCAGCGGCAGCGCCATCACCGAGGTACTGGTCATCAGCCACGGCGCCGCCTCTGGCGAAAACGCCCACGACGCCTTGCAGACGGCGCTGCATGACTTGTCCTCCCCCATCCCGGCCGATGCCGACGCCAAGACACTGGAGGCGCACCGCCTCACCCTCGTCGCGGAGGGCCAGAAGCTACCCACCATGAGACGCCTCACCGAGACTCACGAGCGTGAAGTCGACCGCGCCGCCTTCGGCACGCCGCCTCCCGACGGGCCAAGCCGCATCGGCGTCATCAAGAAACACGGCACGGCTATCGCTGACATGCTGGGAGCGGACCGCCCAGTCTATGCCACGCCTCTCGAGAACCTACGCGCCGCCCAGGCGGCCGCAGATGAGTTGAATGGACTGGGGCCCAACGAGCTCCCCCACATGACCAGACACATCCAGCAGCTTATCGATGCGGCCACAGAGCGACATGAAGCCGGTGCCCGCGCCGAAAGTCCTCCCCCACGCCGAGAGCACGGTGCGACGTCCCGAACGCCGACTGCGGGCAACACCCGCGCAAGGAAAGAAAAGGAGCCGGCTGCTAGCCGCAGCCGGACTTGAATCTGCATCGAGCATGACGCAGAAGGTGGCCCTCGAGCTGTGGAGTGGTGGGGCGACCCGCCTCCTCCTCCATCTCGTGGGGAGAGATATCCCACTCCGCCGCCTGTCACGCATCCGACTCTCAGCAGCCGACTGGGCCGCTACGAGGGAGTCGGCGAGAATGACGCCCGCCACCGGATCGACCGCCTAGCACGATCCCTGGCCCTGGAAGAAGAAGATGATGTTAGCCCGCCTTGCTTCGGCCCCTGCATCCGCGACGAGCCCTTCCCCAAAGGGTTCTCGCTCCCAAGAGACACGCCCAAGTACAACGGCTCTGTGAAGCCAGAGGATTGGTTGATCGACTACTCCACTGCGGTTAGCATCGCAAACGGCAATAGACGTGTTGCCGTGAAGTATGTGCCCCTCATGCTCCAAGGCACGGCGCGCACCTGGCTCAACAGCCTCAAGCCTTACAGCATCAACAGCTGGCTAGACTTCACAGAAGCCTTCATCCGTAACTTCACCAGCACATACAAGCGGGCTCCCAAGCCCCGACAGCTCTCCTTATGTGTCCAAGGGCCCAACGAATCGACTCACGACTACCTCACGCGTTGGGCCGAGCTCCACAATTCCTGCGAATGGGTGCACAAGGTTCAAGCTATAGAGTACTTCACCACCGGGTGCCGAGAAGGCACCCTCCTCTAGCACCGACTCCTCTGCGACGAGCCGACTACCCTCGACGAGCTGCTGATCATAGCTGATAAATACGCCACGGCCGACTCCTCAATGAAGACCGAGCTCCGAGTAGACGCCTCCGGGAAGGTGCTCGCTCCAAGTCCCAAGACGCCGGCTGGAGACTCTAGCCGGCGCCTGTACCAGAACGACCACAAGCGCAAGGCTCCCCTGCCGCCTTCCGCCAGTCGGCAGGTGGCCACAGTCGAAGACGAACAACCCGAAGGGCGGCCTACGCCCAAGAAGCAGAAGGGCAGCAGGCCGGCTTGGCAGCCGGCTTTCTCCTACGAGCAGGCACTTGATGCCCCCTGCAAGTTCCACAGCGGCGCGAAGCCTTCAAACCATACGACCCGAAAATGCCATTGTCTCACGCGGATCTCCAAGGGAGTGGGGATAGCGCCGCCTCCGCCTGCTGGCTTGCCGCCTCCGGCCCCTTCGCTGCCGGCTGCTCGACCAGCAGTTAGGGCTGTTTAAGATGAGTACCCCGACGAGCATGCCGCCTACGTCGTCTTTACGAGCCAACCAGAAGATCGGCGTAGCCGGTGCCGACAGCATCAAGAAGTCAACGCAGTTGCCTCAAACAACCCGAGTTCATGCACTGGTCAGAGAGGCCTATCAGCTGGAGCCGGACAGATCACCCAGAGGTGATGCCGTCTCCCGGCTCTTACGCATTGGTTTTGGATGCCACCCTTGCAACAGAAAGGTGAGCTGCCCATTTCTCCCGCGTGCTGATAGATGGCGGGAGCAGCATCAACATACTGTACCGTGACACCATGGAGAAACTGAGCATCAAGACGAAGCAACTCATGCCTAGCCGGACTGTGTTCCATGGCATCGTACCCGGCCTGTCCTGCTCCCCAATCGGCAAGATCAAGATAGATGTCCTCTTCAGGGACAAGGATCATTTCCGCCGAGAGGCGGTGTGGTTTGAGGTAGTGGATCTGGAGAGCCCTTACCACGCATTGCTTGGCTGACCTGCTCTGGCCAAGTTCATGGCTGTGCCCCACTATGCCTACCTCAAGATGAAGATACCAAGTTCCAAGGGCATCATCACCATAGCCGGAGACTACAGGAAATCCTCCGAGTGTGCGGCAGCTAGCAGCCGGCTGGCCGAGTCCCTCGTGATTGCTGAAGAAAAGAAGATACTGGATCGAGTCGTGGCCATGGCCGGCAAGCAGTCGGCCCTATCCCCCGACCCCAAGGAGTGTGATGCCCAAGGTTCTTTCCAGCTGGCCAAAGAAACAAAGAAGGTACCTCTGGACCCGGAGCACCCAGAAAGGTTTGCCACTACCGGGGGAAACCTGGACAACAAATAGGAAGGCAAACTCATCAATTTCCTCCGTGAGAATCGGGACATCTTCGCATGGTCCCCCAAGGACATGCCGGGAGTTCCGAAGGAATTCGCCGTGCACAAGCTACACGTCCGAGAAGGTGCAAAACCAGTCAAACAGCCCCTCCGCCGACTGTCGGAAGAGAAGAGAAGGATTGTAGGAGAAGAGATAGCCCGGCTCCTGGTAGCCGGCTTCATTATGGAAGTTTTCTTTCCAGAGTGCTCGCCAACCCGGTCCTCGTGGTGAAGAAAAATAACAAGTGGCGCATGTGTATAGACTACACTAGCCTCAACAAGGCCTGCCCCAAAGATCCCTTCGCCCTGCCAAGGATTGATCAAGTAATAGACTCCACAGCCGGATGCGAGCTGTTGAGCTTCTTGGATGCTTACTCAGGCTACCACCAGATAAAGTTGGATCCGGCTGACCGCCTGAAGACCGCTTTCATCACACCATTCAGAGCTTTCTGCTACTTGACTATGACATTCGGCTTGAGAAATGCCGGTGCCACTTTTCAGCGTTGCATGCAGAAATGCCTCCTCAAGCAGCTCGGCAGAAATGCCCACGTCTATGTAGACGATATTGTGGTGAAGATGGAGAAGCGCGACACCTTGCTGGAAGACCTCAGAGAGACATTTGAAAACTTGCGCCGGTTTCAAATCAAGCTCAACCCCGAGAAATGCGTGTTCGGAGTACCAGCCGGCCAGCTTGTGGGCTTCCAGGTCTCCGAACGCGGCATCGAGTGCAACCCGATGAAGATCAAGGCCATAGAGAGAATGGAGATTCCCACCAAGCTACGAGACGTCCAGAAGTTCACCGAATACTTGGCTTCCCTGAACCGCTTCATTAGCCGGCTCGGGGAGAAAGCTCTCCCCCTCTACCGACTCATGAAGAAGTCCACTCACTTCGAGTGGAACGACCAAGCAGACCAAGCTTTCCACGAGCTAAAGAAGATGCTGACCACGCCGCCTATCTTGGCGGCACCAACTGAAAAAGAGCCCATACTCCTTTACATTGCCGCCACTAGCCGGGTGGTCAGCACAGTTATTGTGGTCCAGCGCCCAGAAGAAGGCCGAGCTCATCTAGTATAGAGGCCGGTGTATTATTTAAGCGAAGTATTATCCACCTCGAAGCAGAACTACCCACACTACTAGAAGATGTGCTACGGTGTGTACTTCACCGCCAAGAAGCTCAAGCCCTACTTTCAAGAGCACCCCATCACGGTCGTATGTACTGCCCTGCTCGCCGAGATCATAGGCAGCCGGGATGCATCTGGCCGAGTGGAAAAACGGGCCATTGAGCTAGCTCCCTACACGATCTTCTACAAGCCCCGCACCGCCATTAAATCCCAAGCACTGGCCGACTTCCTCATCGACTGGGCCGAAACCCAGTACCTGCCACCGGCCCCTGACTCCACTCATTGGTGGATGCACTTCGATGGGTCCAAGATGCACACCGGCTTGGGAGCCAGCATCATCCTCACCTCTCCCAAGGGCGACAAGCTCAAATACACATTGCAAATTCATTTTGCCGCCTCCAACAATGTGGCCGAGTACGAGGCGCTCATACACGGGCTCCGGCTAGCCAAAGAGCCCGGCATCCGCCGGATCCTGTGCTATGGCGACTCGGGTTTGGTGGTCCAGCAGTCATCTCGTGACTGGGACGCCAAGGACGCTAACATGGCGAGCTACCGCTTACTCGTTCAGCACATCAGTGCATATTTTGAAGGATGCGAGTTCCTTCATGTACCATGGGCCGACAACGTACAGGCAGATGCCCTGGCACGAATAGGCTCCACCCGGCAAGCTATACCATCTGGCGTTTTTCTTCAACGCCTCCTCAAGCCGTCTATATATAAAGCCGTCTCCTGAATCTGATTCTATCTTCGTGCCGCCTGACCCCGACGCAGTCGGATCCGACTTGGGGAACCAAGCAGGCGGCTCGGGGACTTCGATAGGCGGCCCGGGGACTGCCATAATTGCACCCGACTCGGGAACTTCGGAACTCGTCCCGGGGGCTACTGCAGTCGGCCCGGGGACTGCACGGACACAACAGGCGGTGGCCGACTCCAACTCTTCACCACCTAGCCCACCCGCCCTGGTCACAGTAGTAGTTCTGACAATAGAAGAAGTCACAGCTCCATCATGGGCCCAGCCCATCCTCAACTTCTTAGTAAACAGAGAGTTGCCAACCGATGAGATCTCGGCAAGACAAGTTCAACGCCGAGCCGGAGCATACACAATAGTCAACCGAGAGCTTGTTAGGCGCAGCGTCACTGGAGTCTTCCAGCGCTGCGTCGAGCCAGAGAAGGGCATAGCAATCCTCAAGGACATCCACCAAGGCGAATGCGGCCACCACGCGGCCTCAAGATCACTCGTCGCCAAAGCTTTCCGCCCTGGATTCTTCTGGCCGACTGCTTTGGATGACGCCAAGGAGCTAGTCAAACACTACAAAGGGTGCCAAGTTTTCAGTTCCAAGCAACACCTGCTGGCTTCTGCACTCAAGACCATCCCCCTCACCTGGCCTTTTGTCGTCTGGGGGCTGGACATGGTGGGCCCATTCAAGACGGCACGCGGCGGCATGACACATCTGCTCGTCGCTGTAGACAAATTTACCAAGTGGATTGAAATCCGGATATTACAACCGTCACTTTCATCACAGATATTACAACCCGGTACGGCGTGCCGCATAGCATCATCACCGACAATGGTACAAATTTTGCAAAGGGAGCACTGGCACATTTCTGTGCAACACACGGCATCCGGCTGGACCTAGCGTCCGTTGCCCACCCGCAGTCAAACGGCCAAGTCGAGCGAGCAAACGGCCTCCTCCTCTCCGGCATCAAGCCCCGACTAGTCGTGCCACTGGAGCGTTCGGCCGGCTGTTGGCTCGACGAGCTGCCGGCCGTCCTCTGGAGTTTGCGCACTACCCCAAACAAGTCAACCAGCTTCACCCCTTTCTTCCTTGTATATGGTGCCGAGGCTGTCATCCCAACTGACATCGAGTTCGACTCACCTCGGGTCACCATGTACACGGAGGCGGAGGCCAAGGAAGCACGAGAAGACGGCGTTGACCTGCTGGAAGAAGGCCTGATGTTAGCCCTCAGCCGGTCCGCCATCTATCAGCGGGGTCTGCGCTGCTACCACAGCCGGAAGGTCAAGCCAAGATCCTTCCAAGAGGGCGATCTTGTGCTCCGGCTGATCCAGCGAACAGCCGGCCAGCACAAGCTCTCGGCCCCTTGGGAGGGCCCCTTCATCATCAGCAGAGCTTTAGGCAACGACTCCTACTACCTAATCGACGCACAGAAGCCGAAGGCACGCAAGAGAGATGATTCCGGCAAGGAGTCGGAACGACCATGGAACGCCAATCTCCTCCGAAGATTTTACAGTTAAAAAGCAGTACGTAGCACGCTACCTTTTGTACTAAGTACGAGACAAAGGGTACCCCGAGGAGCACTCGGGGACTACCCTCTTTTATCTATGAATGATGAGTATCATGCATATGATTATGTTACTACATTTTCTTTTTTCGTCCGGCACCGGGTTCGACCAGTCGGCCTGGGGACTCGCCGCCTTGAGTTATATCTGAAGTTCTGCCTGCAGTCAGACAAGTAGTGTGCCGGCACCCAAGCCCCCTCTTGCCAAAAGTCGCTGCTCGAAGAATCGACTGTCCGACTGGCAAGAGCCAAGGGCAGGAAAGGATGCCCACACGAAAAACGGCTAAGGACTAACGAACTTATATAACAGGAGCCGGCCTCCCGCCCCGCCAGCCGGCTACCAGAGCAGCCGGCTGGCCCGCTTCCCGTTCACCTTGCTGCAATCTAAGAAAGCTCGAGTACTTGCCTTCCCAAAACAACCAAGTCCTTCTCCAGCCACAGACTGCAGAGCAGCTGTCCAGCTGGGGAGGCGGTGGCCAAGGGATGGAGGCAAAGGAAAAAGCCAAAAGGATGAAAAGCAAACATGAACGGAAGCCAAACACATGCATAGTATTTACACAAAAGACCTTCGAAAGGCCAGCATTCAACATAGTCTGAATACACCCCCAGTGGGTGGAACTGCGCAAATTTAATAAAGATTGTTCAAAAGAGTAACAAGCAGGAAAGCAAGGACGGCGGATCAGGCCAAGGAAACGACGGGCGAGTTGGGTAGGTTGGTGGAGTCGGCAGTGCCGGCTGGAGGAGTGACCGGCTGGCGAGTCTCGGCATCGTTGCTGGAGGCACGATCAGGCTGAGGCGGGCTAGTCGCTTCGCCGTCTGGCACAACGTCTTCACCATCCTCTCCCTCTTCCCCTTCGCCCTCATCGCTAGAAGCAATCTCCTCCGCCGAGTCCTCACCTTCTGCCGGGTTCAGCCCAAACCACTCCTCCGGCTGAGCGACGCCGGCATCATCCACCTTAGGGGCAAAGGCGCTGGTGTCGGTGTACTCGGCGATCGACGAGGCGCGCTGGACGATAGCCGGCCGCACCGCCTCCAGCTCCTCGTCAGCCTCCTGCCGCCACCCGCCAGGTGCTCAGCTGGTCCAAGTTCAGCCCAGGATACCAGGCTCGGACGAGTCCCAGCGTCCGCCCAGCGCCGGACCGGGCCGCTGACGCCTTCCAAGCCTCGAAGCGGCCGACTGCGACCTCCAGCCAGTCGGTAGTCAGCCTCCTTGGCGCGAAGGGCGGACTGGGCTTTGCTTAGCTAGCCCCTCATGTCAGCATTGGCCCCTGCAGATATGAAGAAAGAAGTCATCAGGAAAAGATCCGACCCGACTGCTTAGCAGTCGGCCCGAATCTCGGGGACTACACCCAGTGGGTGCGCTGACGCGCCCCCACTTGAGATAAAAAACAAAGCACTTACTCCAGCTCTCGGTCAGGTCAGTGGCTTTCTGATTCAACTCCTGGGCCTGGGAGTTGAAAGCAGCTGCGTGGAGGTTGTGGTACTCCTGCAGATAAGACAAGAGACGTGAGTAAGAACAAGATGGCAATCAAAGTCTTCCAAGAAGTTCCAAGCCGCCTGCTCAGCAGCCGACTCGGAACTCGGGGACTACACCCAGTGGGTGCGCTGACGCGCCCCCATGGAAGAAATCAGGAGCAATCGACGAAGAGCAGGAGGACTCACCCGAATAACCGTTCGCGTCATGAGGAACTCTTGAGTGTACTGCTTCAACGCGATAGCTTGGGCCTGAAGCCGGTTCCGGACGTCCTGCGCCGCCACGTTCAGCACGGCCGTCCCGCCGCCCGGCGTCCACCCGGACGAGCTATCGCTGGCCGCTTCCAGGTCCTGGGCCGACAAGCTGGCGCCCGCAGTTTTTTGTGGCTCCAGCGCCGAAGTCGCCTTCCCCATGCGCCGACGAGACAGCGACGAGACCATAAGATCCCCCCCACAGTCGGTTCGCCTCCAGCCGGTTGCACGGGCGGTGCATCAGGCCGGCCCTTGGCCCGCTCCAGTCGGCGGCGACGGCACCGCCTCCCTCTCCATCTCCGGCTGGCCGCGGCCGGCCTCCTCCGTCGGGGGCACTGGGATGTCGGGAGCCGCGGCACGAAGGGGAACGACGAGCTGCGGACGCTGGTTCCGCTAGGCATCCGCCTCCCTCTTCGCGTCCGCGGCCTCTGCCTAAGCCCTGGCAGCCACGTCGGCTCGCGCCTCCGCCGACTTCTCCCCCGCCTCCCGAGCCTCCCTCCGCTCCTCCGCCTTCCGCTCCTCCCGCGCGTTCCGCTCCGTCGCCTCTAGGAGGTCGACACGGGGATCCACACGGCGGGAGCTTGAAGACCCTCCCACGACCCCGACTATGGAGGCGGCAGGGACCCGCCCGAGGGAAAGAGGGGCCCTATTTGATAAGTCAAGAAGAAGGCTTGGAAGAACATCAACCGAAGAAGAAAAAGGAAGGCGTAAGAAAAACGACGGTTACGCTGAAACCGCCTGCGGCTACTTCACCACCTTGCGGAAGCGGGCCGCCTTTGCGGCCGCTTCGTCCCGCTTGGTCGCCGCCGCGGTACTCTTGGGCTTCACTAGTAGAAAAAGGGGCTTTTGTCCCGGTTGGTAAGGCCCTTTAGTCCCGGTTTTCGAACCGGGACTAAAGGGTCGTTACTAATGCCTCTCCCCTTTAGTCCCGGTTCTTACACGAACCGAGACTAAAGGGCGCGGCCACGTGGAGCTCCACCTTTAGTCCCGGTTGGTAACTTTTATGATTTTTTTTGAATTTTTTTATTTTTTTTATTTTCAAATTTCTGAGTTATTTTAACCTCTAGTGTGTAATCACCACCCCTCATCACTGCTCAATTTATCCTCTAATCACCCCTCATCATTCGAATCATCTAACTTCCCGAACGGTCACCCATCCTCCCACTCCCCCAGCCTGAGCACGCTTAACTTCCGGGTTCTATTCTCTCTCGTTTCCAAGTCTGCACTTGTTTTCCTGACAATAGTAAGATGCCAATCCTATTAACCTTCATGAATTTTGCTTGAGCATGAAGTGACACATTTCACTGTTTGAGTTTGAAACTATTGTTTTAAAAAACAATAATTATTTAGTAACACTAATATTTCTTGAATAATTAGTTTGACCATTGTCTGACCACAGTTTGACCAGATTTGACCAAAATTCAAAATAACTGAAATAATTATTTAGTAACACTAATATTCTAGAATAATTAGTTTGACCATTGTTTGACGAAAGTTTGACCACAGTTTTACCAGATTTGACTAGTAATTTTTTTTGATTTTTTCCACTCTAGATCTTAAAAGCCCCGTAACTTTTTTCTGTTAGGTTTTTGAGGATTTTGAAAATGTTTAACGGGGTTCTGCCTTCACTCTTCTGCAGACATCACATTCATTCACGAATTGAGCGATCTCGCGCTTCATTCGAGTCCACCAATAAGCTTGCTTGAGGTCCTGATACATCTTCGTGCTCCCAGGGTGGATGGAGAGGAGAGAATTGTGAGCCTCATTCATGATCACTTTACGAAGTTCACCTTTGGGTACAACAATTCGATCCTCGAAGAAGAGAGTATCCTTGTCATCAAGGCGGTAGCACTTGTACTTGGGTTGACTCTTGGCAATCCCAATCTTCACCTTTTTCACCATAGCGTCAAGAAGCTGGGCTTGGCGGATCTGGTCTTCCAAGGTAGGAGAGACTTGAAGGTTGGTGAGGAAACCTTGAGGAACAACTTGCAGATTCAGTTTGCGGAAAGCTTCACAAAGCTCGGGTTGATAAGGCTTAAGAATCAGACTGTTGCAATACGCTTTTCTGCTCAAAGCGTCAGCAATCACATTGGCCTTGCCTGGAGTATACTCAATACTCGGATTATACTCTTGAATCATTTCGACCCATCGAGTTTGCCTGAGGTTGAGATTAGGCTGAGTGAAGATGTACTTGAGACTCTTGTGATCAGTGAAAATGTCCACTTTTCTTCCCAATAGAAGATGTCTCCAAGTCAAAAGAGCATGCACAACTGCCGCCAACTCGAGATCATGAGTGGGGTAGTTCTTCTCATTAGGCTTCAACTGGCGAGATGTATAAGCAACAACTTTCTTCTCTTGCATCAAAACTGCACCAAGACCTTGGAGAGAGGCATCACAAAAGACCTCGTACGGTTTGGATTCATCAGGCGGAGTCAGAACTGGAGCAGTGATCAATTTCTCTTTCAAAGTGTTGAAAGCAATATCACACTCCGGAGACCAAACGTACTTGACGTGCTTCTGAAGAAGATTAGAGAGAGGCTTCGCGATCTTAGAAAAGTTTTCAACGAATCTTCGACAATAACTTGCGAGACCGAGGAAACTGCGGAGTTGCTTCATGTTCTGAGGAGGTTCCCAATTCACAATTGCAGACACCTTCTCAAGATTCACGGCAATGCCCTTGGCAGAGATGATATGACCAAGGTAAAGAACCTCATCAAGCCAAAATTCATACTTGGAGAACTTGGCGTAGAACTGATGTAGGCGTTGAAGATGAAGTTCATCATGCGAGAAAACGTCGGAGGAGCGTTGACGAGGCCAAAAGACATGACAGTGTATTCGTATGAACCAAAGCTTGTCCTAAAAGCCGTCTTAGGAATATCTTGCTCATGAATACGAATCTGATGATAACCCATACGGAGATCAAGCTTGGAGAATACTTGAGCACCTTTGAGTTGTTCGAACAGCTCATTGATGTTGGGAAGTGGGTATTTGTTCTTGATGGTCTTCTTGTTCAATGGACGGTAATCTACACAAAGTCGGTCAGATCCATCCTTCTTCTTCACAAAAAGAATACCACAACCCCACGGAGAAGAACTAGGCCGGATGAGACCCATTCTCTCTTGCTCATCGAGTTGTTTCTTCAACTCCTTCAACTCTTCAGGTCCGAGCTTGTAAGGACGTTTGCACACCGGTTCCGTGCCAGGCTCAAGATCAATAACGAATTCAACTGGCCGGTGCGGAGGCATTCCTGGGAGCTCTTCTGGAAAGACGTCTTGATATTCGCAAACGACTGGAATTTGCGAGATAGCATCCAGTTCACCTTTCTCATTGAGAGAAAACAGACGGATGGTATTATTCCGAGCGGCAAAGACAATTACATCCTCAGACGAATGAGTCAATTAAATCTGCCTTGTAGCACAATCAAGATGCGCCTTTGCTTAGAAAGCCAATCCATTCCGAGAATAAGATCAATTTCCGAGTCACCCAGAACAATAGGAGAAGCTAGAAACTTGTAGTCACCCAAAGTGATAGTAATATCCGGAACGCAGATATTAGCTGTCATCTGCTTGCCTGGTGACACGATTTGCAGGGAACTTTGAAGATACTGATAATCGCACTCATACTTTGATGCAAAAGGTTTAGAAATGAAGCAATGCGATGCACCAGTGTCAAAAAGAACTTTTGCAGGAATATCATTAACAGGAAGGTTACCCATGATGACATCTAACAAATCCTCTGCCTGAGCTGCATTCACCATATTGACCTTGGCATGCTTGGGGTTATGCTTGACCACAGCTGTACTTGCCGATCTCACAGGAGGAGGAGGAGGAAGACGCCTCTGGTTGAAACACTTGTTGGCATAGTGACCCTTTTCTTGGCACTTGTTGCACATGACCCCTGAAAGCGGACGGTGGTACGGAGCACTCGATCTTGGAGGTTGAGACGAAGTCTTGTTCTGAAAGCCAGGGTTGGGTGGGTGGGAAGAACCACTGCCACCTTTGCTCTTCTGCTGATACGGCTGACGAAACGGAGGAGGAGGAAGCCAATACTTCTGCTTCTTGGCCACTTGAGTAGAGGAAGAAGGAGTAGCATCTCTGACTCGCTTCTTGGAAGCATCACACCTCAACTGAGCAGCCTCTTGCTTCAGTGCCATGTTGTAGAACTCATCGTATCTCAACGGCTCAAAGAGGACAAGAGCGAGCTGAATTTCTTCTCTGAGACCACCCCTGAACTGGTATATCATGCTCTTCTCATCAGGCACGTCCTGTTTGGCAAAGCGGGCGAGCTTCTGAAACAACTTGTTGTAGTCATAGACAGACAAAGAGCCTTGCTTCAGATTGCGGAATTCCTGACGCTTACTTTCAGCCACACTTTGAGGGATGTGATGAGCTCGGAAATCTTGACGGAAATCATCCCAAGTGATCAGATGTCCACCTCTGGAATCCTTGTACTACTAGAACCATTCTGCAGCCTGATCTTTGAGTTGGAAGGAAGCGAACTTGACGAAATCTTCAGTCCTGACGTTGTTGCACTCAAAATGCTTACCCAGATCCACAAGCCAATCGTCAGCATCGGATGCCTCAACACAATTGCTGAACGTCTTTGGCCCATTAGCAAGGAACTGGTTCAGTGTAGCAAAATGATTCTGATTGCTGCCTTGATTCCCTTGACTGCCTTGATTGCGCTCTTTGAGGATTTGCATGATCAACTGTGTGTTTGCATTGGTTGCGGCCATCACAGCTTGCCATGCCTCCGGAGGAGGTGGAGGTGGTGGCGGATCTTGATTCTGGTTCTGACTGGTGCTCTTAGCGGGAGCCATCCTGAAGAGGTTGACCACCGTTAGCACATAGACAGATAAATGAAGCTGAAACCAACGGAATGAAAATTGCAACATAAAGTCTTCACATCCGAACAAAATGAACGAATGCATTTCTCTTGAAATGGTCACACATCCATAATTGCGAAGCCACGTAGAATGAAGGTAGATAAATAAATCAACAAGGTACGGATGAAGAACGAATAATCGGTAAGAAATCCCAATCTCAAACCAATATCCGTGGAAGAGGAACTAGAGCTACGAGAATTCCCACCTATGAAACTCCCGAAACTTTCCGGTTATGCAATCAGGTGTTGGAGATACAGGGGAAGCATAATATCTCACCCAAACTAGCAATTCCTACATCCAGCTGTATCCATCCTTCAACACATAACCAAGAAACCTTCGGAAACCATCTATCTCAACCTTAGAAAAGCATCCGTTATACAAGTTATGGCGATACTCCCGAACTCCCGCCCCAGTACTGGGTGGTGTCGAGGTTATCTCACCAACGAACTGCATAAAAGAGATTTTCGATGTCGGCGAAAATATCTCAAGTATTCCAGAATTGCAACGATAAAATTATGATGACAACACCTCAGAGCTCAACTCCCCGGGACACTTCCACTAAACTCCTGACAGGAGGCACCAAGACAATGTTCTCACCATAAAACCATCGGAACAATTCCAAGATACTCGCGTGATCCTAAATTTTTTTTAGTGAAATTTGAGAAGAGAAGAGTCAAAACTCTATGTCAGGATGCCTTACCAGAGCGATGAGGAGACTGGGAAGTAAAAAGAATTCCTAAACTCTCTGATATATAATTCCTAATAGACTCAAAACATTTTTCTAGACACAACTCGGCTGCTAAAACGATCAAGCAATGGGGCTCCTAAGGTCGGGGAAGGCTCTGATTACCAACTTGTAACACCCTCGATGCGACTATATCTCCCACGTGTCGAGGCACAACTTAGAGGCATAATCGCATTGAAGGCATATGTCGCAAGTCAGGTAATCATCACAAACATCCCATGTAATATAGATAATGAAGAGGGATAACATAGTTGGCTTACACTCGCCACGTCAATCAAGTACATAAACAACATACATCATTCAAACACTCATGGCCCGACTACGGCGCCAAAATAGAAGAAAACCCAACATGCGACATGGTCCCAATCACCCCCAACTGGGCACCACTACTGATCATCAGGAAAGGACACATAGTAACGCTGAGAGTCCTCGTCGAACTCCCACTTCAGCTCGTACGCGTCACCTGGAGCGGAATCACCTGGACCTGCATCTGGTGTAATAGTAATCTGTGAGCCACAGGGACTCAGCAATCTCGCACCCTCGCGATCAAGACTATTTAAGCTTATAGGAAGGGGTAAGGCAAATATATGTGGAGCTGCAGCAAGCGACTAGCATGTATAGTGGCTAACTTATTCGCAAAGGAGAGCGAGAAGAGGAGGCAAAGCGCGAACGAGAAACTAAAGGAACAACCTGCGCAAGCATTACTCCAACACCGTGTCCACTTCCCGGACTCCTCTGAGAAGAGGCCATCACGGTAACACACTCAATTGATTCATTTTAATTAAATTAAGGTTCAAGTTATCTACAACCGGACATTAACAAATTCCCATCTGCCCATAACCGCGGGCACGGCTTTCGAAAGTTCAATCCCTGCAGGGGAGTCCCAACTTAGCCCATGACAAGCTCTCACGGTCAACGAAGGAATAGACCTCCACCCGAGACGTTCCGATCAGACTCGGTATCCCGGTACAACAAGACAATTCGATAGGTTAAAACAAGACCAACAACACCGCCCGAATGTGCCGACAAATCCCGATAGGAGCTGCACATATCTCGTTCTCAGGGCACACTCAGATGAGCGCTCCATACAACTAAAACCAAACCTCGAGTTTCCCCGAGGGGGCGCTGCACAGGACTCTAGTTCGGACCAACACTCAGAGGAGCACTGGCCCGGGGGGGGGGGGTTTAAATAAGATGACCCTCGGGCTCCGGAAACCCAAGGGAAAAAGAGGCTAGGTGGCAAATGGTAAAACCAAGGTTGGGCATTGCTGGAAAAGCTTTAATCAAGGCGAACTATCAAGGGGTTCCCATTATAACCCAACCGCGTAAGGAACGCAAAAATCCGGGAACATAACACCGATATGATGGAAACTAGGGCGGCAAGAGTGGAACAAAACACTAGGCGAGAGGCCGAGCCTTCCACCCTTTACCAAGTATATAGATGCATTAAGATAACATGGCAATATAATGATATCCCAACAAGTAAATAAATGTTCCAACAAGGAACGGCTCCAATCTTCACCTGCAACTAGCAACGCTATAAGAGGGGCTGAGCAAAGTGGTAACATAGCCAATCAATGGTTTGCTAGGACATGGTGGGTTAGAGGTTTGACATGGCAATTGGGAGGCTGACAAGCAAAAGGTAGGCATCGTAGCATTGGCATAACAAAGAGCGAGCAAACTAGCATAGCAAAGATAGTAGTGATTTCGAGGGTATGATCATCTTGCCTGCAAAGCTGTCAGAGTTGACTGGATCCTCAAAAGCAAACTCAACGGGCTCCTCGATAGCAAACTCGTCTCCCGGCTCTACCCAAACAATACAAACAAGCAACAAGGATACAATCAACCACGTGCAAGCTCAAACAATAAGATGCAATGATGGTATGCTATGCGGGATGCGATGCGGGATGCAAAATGCAAGATATGACAGGAAAAGCATGAACCTGGCCTCAACTTGGAAATCCAAGTGTGCCACTGGAAATATGAGATGAAATCGCTTGAAAACGATATAAAGAACGCCAGAATCGGAGTTACGGTTTAGAAATGGCAAGCGATTCAAATATGACACCGGTCTGCGATTTACAGCAAGTAGGCATCTAAATGCAATGAAATGAACATGCTACAGCACTCAGTCATGACAACGAAATACATGGCAGGGAAGCATTCAAGATGCTTAACAAAAGACTAGCACTGAGCCACGGCCAATTCATCCATTAACATGTTCAAACAAGCATGGCAAAAACGCAAATGGTAAACAGATCTCAGACTTAGTGAAATTAACACTTGTCTGAAATTTCAGATCATGAAGCCCTCTTCGGAGCAACAAATCAACATGCTACAGGACCTGATTAAGACAAAGAAGAACATGGCATGGAGCTACTCAACAAGCTTAACAAAAGTCCCTTAGTGACCTTGGGCCAAAAGGGATCACAAAATATACTAACAAGCACACGAACATAGCTAAAACTGACACATGCTGGAATATAACTCACGAAGGCATGTTAACGAGCTCGATGCACTCACTACGGTGCAAGTCATGGCAAGGAAAACATACATCCATTAAGAAGGCACAAAATACAAGCTAGACATGGCAAGAACAATGACATAGCATGCACGGATCAACTACAATAACATCGGCAAAATCGCAAACAAGTTGACGATCTGCCCAGATTCACAACGAAGCAAAAATAGAGCTCGATTGACTCAAGCTAGGGTGCTCCAAAATTGCAAACAAAGACATGGATGGATAGAGCATCACAATATTAACAAAACACCTTTACTGATCATCCTCAAAAGAGGCACGGATCACTAGGAAACAGCATGAACATATGGCATCATGAACTAAATAATCCCAAGACTTGGTGAAAATACTAAGTCACTGAAAACAGAGTTACCGGGTGCCTCACTTTGCAAGCTTGCACAAATCACCACACACATCACAAAAATACATGGGTTGCACCTCTGGAAATATGAAAAAACCCTTAACAAAACATATGTAGGACTCATGGGCATATCATGCACAGAATAAACATGGCAAAAATGACAAATGTCTAAGATGAACTAGCAGATCTGACAATTAACTCACGAAGCCCTCTTCTAACAGCATTTCGGGCATCAATATGAACTCAAATGAAAATGATGCAATGGAATGAAATGATGTACTCATCGAGACGAACATTTTGATATGCTATATGCCCAAATCTGAGCTACGGATGCGGAGATATCACAGGTCAAAGATTCCATAAAAAATTAGGGTTCGGAGGGAAAGTCAACTGGATCCGAAAATATCCCAGATCTGGATCTGGGCGCACGCAAAACGAGGATCGCCGGAACGGAGCTCGGAGTCGCCGGAGATGGCCGGAGTCATCGGGGGTCACCGGACTTGGCGCTTCCCGAGGCGAGGAGGATGCAGGGGGGGCAGCGGGGTCGGCGCGGACGTCGAGGCATCGGGCCACGCGCTTGCCGGGGCTCGCCGGCGACGTGGGCGGCGAGGTCGGAGGCGGCCGGCGACGGCTGGGCGGCGCTCCCGCGGCCAATGTTCCCTGAGCTTGTCAAGAACCAAAAGCAAGTGCTTGGCATGATCTTCCTTGTTCTTGGAGAAAACCAGAATGTCGTCGAGATAGACCAAAATGAAGTCATTGGTGTAGGGGTTGAAGATGAAGTTCATCATGCGAGAGAACGTCGGAGGAGCGTTGGCGAGGCCAAAAGACATGACAGTGTATTCATATGAACCAAAGCTTGTTCTGAACGCCGTCTTGGGAATATCTTGCTCACGAATACGAATCTGATGATAACCCATACGGAGATCAAGCTTGGAGAATACTTGAGCACCCTTGAGTTGTTCGAATAGCTCATTGATGTTGGGAAGTGGGTATTTGTTCTTGATGGTCTTCTTGTTTACTGGATGGTAATCAACACAAAGTCGACTCGATCCATCCTTCTTCTTCACAAAAAGAACACCACAACCCCACGAAGAAGTACTAGGCCGAATGAGACCCAATCTTTCTTGCTCATCGAGTTGTTTCTTCAGCTCCTTCAACTCTTTGGGGCCGAGCTTGTAGGGACGTTTGCACACAGGTTCCGTACCGGGCTCAAGTTCAATAACAAATTCAAAAGGCCGGTTTGGAGGCATCCCTGGGAGTTCTTCTGGAAAGACGTCTTGATACTCACAAACAACCGAAATCTGCGAAATAGCATCCAATTCACCCTTCTCATTGAGAGAAAACAACCGGATGGTATTATCCCGGGCGGCAAAGACAATTACATCCTCAGACGAATGAGTCAATTGAATCTGCTTGGCTGCACAATCAAGCTGAGCTTTATGCTTAGAGAGCCAGTCCATCCCGAGAATAAGATCGATATCCGAGTTACCAAGAACCATTGGAGAAGCAAGAAACTTGAAATCGCCCATCGTGATAGAGACATCTGGCACCTCCAGACTTGCACTCAAACGTTTGCCAGGAGAAACGATATCCATTTGTTTACCCAAATGAGAAGAAACGAACTCATGCTTGGTAAAAAATGGCTTTGACATGAAACAATGCGATGCACCCATGTCAAAAAGAACTTTTGCAGGAATATAATTAATAGGAAGGTTACCCATGATGACATCTGAAGAATCCTCAGCCTGAGCTGCATTCAGCATATTGACCTTGGCGTGCTTGGGATTGTGCTTGACCATAGCTGTACTTGCCGATCTGACAGGAGGAGGAGGAGGAAGACGCCTCTGGTTGGTACACTTGTTGGCATAGTGACCCTTCTGTTGGCACTTGTTGCACGTGACCTCTGAAAGCGGACGGTGATACGGAGCACTCGGTCTTGGAGGTTGAGACGAAGTCTTGTTCTGAAAGCTTGGGTTGGGTGGGTGGGAGAAACCACTGCCACCTTTGCTCTTCTGCTGAAACGGCTGGCGGAACGGAGGAGGAGGAAGCCAATACTTCTGCTGCTTGACCACTTGAGTAGAGGAAGAAGGAGTAACATCTCTGGCATGCTTCCTGGAAGCATCACACCTCAACTGAGCAGCCTCTTGCTTCAGTGCCATGTTGTAGAACTCATCGTATCTCAACGGCTCAAAAAGGACAAGAGCGAGCTGAATTTCCTCACGAAGACCACCCCTGAACTGATAGATCATGCTCTTCTCATCAGGAACATCCTGCTTGGCAAAGCGGGCGAGCTTCTGAAACAACTTGTTGTAGTCATAGACAGACAAAGAGCCTTGCATCAGATTGCGGAATTCCTGACGCTTACTCTCAACCACACTTTGAGGGATGTGATGAGCGCGGAAATCTTGACGGAAATCGTCCCAAGTGATCAGACGTCCACCTCTGGAATCCTTGTACTGCTGGAACCACTCTGCAGCCTGATCTTTGAGCTGGAAAGAAGCGAACTTGACGAAATCTTCAGGCCTGACGTTGCTGCATTCAAAATGCTTGCCCAGATCCACTAGCCAATCGTCAGCATCGGTAGCCTCAACACAACTGCTGAACGTCTTTGGACCATTTGCGAGGAACTGGTTCAGAGTAGCAAAATGGTTCTGATTGCTGCCTTGATTCCCTTGACTGCCTTGATTGCGCTCTTGGAGGATTTGCATGATCAACTGTGTATTTGCATTAGTAGCGGCCATCACAGCTTGCCATGCTTCCGGAGGAGGCGGAGGTGGAGGCGGATCAGGATTCGGAGTCGTGTGCGTTGGAGGAGCCATCCTGAACAGGTTGACCACCATTAGCACACAAATAGACAAGTATTGAAGGTGAATCCAACGGAATGAAAATTGCAACATAAAGTCTTCACATCCGAACAAAATGAACGAATGCATTTCTCTTGAAGTGGTCACATATTCCTAAATTGCGAAGCCACGAAGAATCAGGTAGAAGGGGTACATCAACGGGGGATGGAATCAACATATGACATCGAAGCAAAACGAAAGCCACAACTCGAAATAAAACCAAGGGTTGGCTTGCGGAATAAGCCGGAACACACATATGATAGAAATTTCGTCCGAAGTTTTCGTGGTGGGACCTACACGGGCTCGATCGTACAGCACCATCATGTACAAGGCAGTGCACATGACCTACGAAGCGTCCCCGAGTCAGCATAGCCAAGGACTCTTTAAGACACAACGAGATCACTGTAAAATCGACCGTGAATAGACGAACCAGTAGACGTCGAACCCCAATTTCATATCATACATCTGTCGGAAAGATATCCTAAGGCTACTTGAATTCCCACCTATGAAATTCCCGAAATTTTCCGGTTATGCAATCAGGTGTTGGGGATACAGGGGAGCATAATATCTCACTCAAGCTAGCAAATCCTACATCCAGCTGTATCCATCCTTCAACACATAACCAAGAAACCTTCGGAAACCATCTATCTCAACCTTCGAAAAGCATCCGTTATACAAGTTATGGTGATACTGCCGAACTCTTGCCCCAGTACTGGGTGGCGTCGAGGTTATCTCACCAACGAACTGCATAAAGGAGATTTTCGATGTCGCGCACATATCTCAAGCATACCAGAATTGCAACGATAAAATTGTGACGACAACACCTCGGAGCTCAACTCCCCGGGACACTGCCACAACCCCTAAAGACAGGAGGCACCAAGAACAATGTTCCCGTCACAAAACCATCGGAACAAAACCAAGATACTCGCGTGATCCTAAATTTTTTTTTTGTGAAATTTGAGAAGAGAAGAGTCAAAACTCTACGTCAGGATGCCTTACCAGAGCGATGAGGAGACTGGGAAGTAAAAAGAATTCCTAAGCTCTCCGATATATAATTCCTAAGGACTCAAAACATTTTTCTAGACACAACTCGGCTGCTAAAAACGATCAAGCAATGGGGCTCCTAAGGTCGGGGAAGGCTCTGATACCAACTTGTAACGCCCTCGATGCGGCTATATCTCCCACGTGTCGAGGCACGACTTAGAGGCATAACCGCATTGAAAGCAATGTCGCAAGTCAGGAAATCATTACACATCCCATGTACATAAATAATATAAAGGGGAGATACATAGTTGGCTTACACTCGCCACGTCACATCAAGGTACGTAAACAAAACATCCATCAAACAAATCACTCATGGCCCGACTACGGTGCCAAAATAGAAAAGACCCCCAACATGCGACAAGGCCCTGAATCGATAACCCCAACTAGGCACCACTACTGGTCATCCGGAAAAGACACGTAGTATCGCTGAGAGTCCTCGTCGAACTCCCACTTGAGCTCGTAATCATCATCCGGAGTGGGAACACCTGGACCTGCATCTGGAGTTATAGTATCTGTGAGCCACAGGGACTCATCAATCTCACACCCACGCGATCAAGACTATTTAAGCTTATAGGAAGGATAAGGCAATATGAGTGGAGCTGCAGCAAGCGGCTAGCATATATGGTGGCTAACTTATACGCAAAAGAGAGCGAGAAGAGAAGGCGAAGCACGAGCGAGAAGCTAAAGGAACATCCTGCGCAAGCATAACTCCAACACCGTGTCCACTTCCCGGACTCCGCCGAGAAGGGGCCATCACGGTAACACACACGGTTGATTCATTTTAATTAAGTTTAGTTAAAGTTATCTACAACCAGACATTAACAAATTCCCATCTGCCCATAACCGCGGGCACGACTTTCGAAAGATCAATCCCTGCAGGGGGGGTCCCAACTTAGCCCATAACAAGCTCTCACGGTCAACGAAGGAATAGACCTCCACCCAAGACACACCGATCAGACTCGGTATCCCAGTACAACAAGACAATTCGACAGGTTAAAACAAGTCCAGCAACACCGCCCGAATGTGCCGACAAATCCCGATAGGAGCTGCACATATCTCTTTCTCAGGGCACGCTCGGATAGGTCAAGCTACGAGTAAAACCAACCCTCGTGTTTCCCCGAGGTGGCCCCGCAGGCTGCCTGGTTCGGACCAACACTCAGAGGAGCACTGGCCCGGGGGGAGGGGTTAAAATAAGATGACCCTAGGGCTCTGGAAACCCAAGGGAAAAGAGGCTAGGTGACAAATGGTAAAACCAATGTTGGGCATTGCTGGAAAAGCTTTAATCAAGGCGAACTGTCAAGGGGTTCCCATTATAGCCCAACCGCGTAAGGGACGCAACAATCCGGGAACATAACACCGATATGACGGAAACTAGGGCGGCAAGAGTGGAACAAAACACTAGGCGAGAGGCCGAGCCTTCCACCCTTTACCAAGTATATAGATGCATTAAGATAACATAGCAATATAATGATATCCCAACAAGTAAATAAATGTTCCAACAAGGAACGGCTCCAATCTTCACCTGCAACTAACAACGCTATAAGAAGGGCTGAGCAAAGCGGTAACATAGCCAAACAAAGGTTTGCTAGGACAAGGTGGGTTAGAGGTTCGAACATGGCAATTGGGAGGCTGACAAGCAAAAGGTAGGCATCATAGCATTGGCATAGCAAGAGCGAGCAAACTAGCATAGCAAAGATAGTAGTGATTTCGAGGGTATGATCATCTTGCCTGCAAAGCTGTCAAAGTTGACTGGATCCTCAAAAGCAAACTCAACCGGCTCCTCGTTAGCGAACTCGTCTCCCGGCTCTACTCAAACAACACAAACAAGCAACAAGAATACAATCAACCACGTGCACGGGCAAACAATGATATGCAAAGATGATATGCTATGCGGGAAGCGATGCGGGATGCAAAATGCAAGACGTGACAGAAAAATGCAAGAAAATGGCCTCAACTTGGATCACCAAGTGTGCGACTGGATAGAGGGGAAGAAATCACCTGAAAACGATATAAAGATCATAGGAATCGGAGCTACGGTTTGGAAATGGCGAGCGTTTTACGAAACGAACCGATCTGCGATATACAACAAGTAGGCTCCTAAATGCAACGAAACGAACATGCTACAGCCACCAAACATGAAAAAAAAATACATGGCAGTGATTTACACAAGATGCTTAACAAATCACTAGCACTGAGCCATAGGCAAATTCATCCATTAAGGGGTTCAAACAAGCATGGCAAAAATGAATATGCAAAACAGATTTCAGACTTAGTGAAATTAACACTAGCCTGAAATTCCAGATCACGAAGCCCTCTTCGGAGCAGCAAAACAACATGATACATGACCTGAACATGACAAGTAAGAACATGGCATGGAGCTACTCAACAAGCTTAACAAAACACCCAAAGTGACCTGGGGCCAAAAGTGTTCACAAAATACTCTACCGAGCTCACGAACATAGCTCGAACACAATCAGTTTTCAGACTTAGTGAAAACTGGGACATGCAGAAATTATAACTTCCGAAGGCATGTAAACAAGCTCGATGCACTCACTACGGTGCAAGTCATGGCAAGACAAGCATATATCCATCAAGAAGACACAAAATGCTAGCTAGACATGGCAAGAACAATGGCATAGCATGCATGGATCACTAACAATAGCTCCAGCAAAATCGCAAACAAGTTGACGATCTGCCCAGATTAACAACAAAGCAAAAGTTGAGCTCGATTGAATCAACCCAGAGCACTCCACATATGCAAACCAAGACATGGATGGATAGATCATAACATAAATATCAAAACTCCCTTACTGATCATCCTCAAAAGAGGCACGGATCACTAGGAAACAAGCTGGACATGTAGCATCATGAACTAAAATATCCCAGACTTGGTGAAAATCACTAAGTCCCTGAAATCAGCAATCTCAGGTGCCTCTCTTTGCAAGCTTGCACAAGACAACACACACACCCTAAAAATGCATGGTTGGCACCTATGGAAAGAAGACAAAATGCTTAACAATTCATCCCAAAGGGGCACAGGCATATCATGCACGGATTAAACATGGCAAAAATGACAAAAGTGCATGATGAACTAACGGATCTGCAATTTAACTCACGAAGCCTCCTTCTAACAGCATTTTGGGCAACAAGATGACCTCAAATGCAAATGATGCAATGGAATGAGAAGATGTACATGTCGAGGCGAAGATTTTGATATATCATACGCCCAAATCGGAGCTACGGATGCCAAGTTACGGGTCCTCGAACAGAGCAACTTGGATCAAATTTCCAGGACTTAGACAAAAAATCGGGGTTAGGGTTTACTGTAGCGGCAACCGGATCTGGATCGGGGCGCACTGTGCGCGGCCGGCGGCGGCGGGCGCGGATGCCGAGGCGGCGGCCGGCGGGGTCGGCGGCGGCAGCGGGCACGGCTCGGGGCACCGGCGACGATGGCGGGCGGCGGCGGCCCGCCGGAGGAGGAGAAGAAGGGCGGCGGCGCGGCTCGGGCCACGGGCGCCTCTGGCCCGGGCGGAGGAGGAGGGGGCCGGCGCTGGGCCTCGGGCCCGCGTCGGTGGCGGCGGCGAACCGGTCCCCCCGGGGACACGTGGCGGGCGCTGGGTGGCTGGCGGCGGCGGGCGGACGTTGTCCGGTCGGATGCGGTCACGTCCGTCGGTGTGGGGGGGGGGGGTTGATCTATTTTTTTTTTTGAGGACGGGGAGGAATCTGAGACTAGAAATGGGGGGGTGTATATATAGGCATAAGTGGAGCTAGGAGAGTCCAAATGAGGTGCGGTTTTCGCCCACGCGATCGTGATCGAACAATCTAGGACATGGAGCAAAGTTTGGTGGGTTTTGGGCCTAATTTGGGGGGGTGTTGGGCTGCAACACACACGAGGCCTTTCGGTCCCTCGGTTAACCGTTGAAGTATCAAACGAAGTCCAAATGACCCGAAACTTGACAGGCGGTCTACCGGTAGTAAACCAAGGCCGCATGGCAAATCTTGGTCCAATCCGGAAATGTTTAATCCCCACACACGAAAGAAAGCTAGAAATGACCACCGGAGGAGAACGAAGCGCCGGAATGCAAAACGGACAACGGGGAAAAAGCTCGGATGCATGAGATGAACATGTATGCAAATGCAATGCACGAGATGACATGATATGAGATGCACGAAAAAGAAAAACAACACACGGAGACAAAGACCCGAACCCGAGGAATAAATATAACTTAGCGCCGGAGACGGCAAGAGTTGGATACAAATCTGGAAAGTATATGTGGGGCGTTACAACACTCCACCACTACGAAAAGATCTCGTCCCGAGATCTAGAACTGAAAGAACTCCGGGTACTCAGAACGGAGGTGATCCTCGCGTTCCCAGGTAGCTTCACGGTCGGAATGGTGTGACCACTTGACTTTGAGAAATTTAATTGACTTGTTGCGAGTTCTGCGTTCAGTCTCTTCAAGAATGGCAACTGGGTGCTCACGGTAGGAGAGATCTTCTTGGAGCTCAATGTCCTCGAAGTTGACTGTGCGTTCAGGCGTTTTGAAGCACTTTCGGAGTTGGGAGACATGGAACACATCATGAACATTGGCAAAGTTTGAAGGAAGCTCGAGTTGATAGGCGAGGTCGCCTCTCTTGCTGACAATCTTGAAAGGCCCGACATATCTGGGGGCAAGCTTCCCTTTGATACCGAAGCGACGAGTACCTTTCATAGGAGAGACGCGGAGGTAAACATGGTCTCTGATCTCAAAAGCCAGATCACGGTGCTTACTATCATAGTAGCTCTTCTGGCGGGATTGGGCTGCTTTGAGGTTATCGCGAATGACCTTGCACATTTCTTCTGCCTCTGTGATCAGGTCATTACCCAGCAGCTGACGTTCACCGGTTTCAGACCAGTTGAGAGGGGTACGGCACTTCCTGCCATACAGAATTTCAAAAGGGGCCTTGCCCGAGCTTGCTTGGAAACTGTTGTTGTATGAGAATTCAGCATAAGGAAGACAGTCCTCCCACTTCATGCCGAAAGAAATCACACAAGCCCTGAGCATGTCTTCGAGAATCTGGTTGACACGCTCGACTTGACCGCTCGTTTGAGGATGGAAAGCAGTGCTGAAGAGGATACTGGTGCCCATGGCTTTCTGAAAAGAATCCCAAAACTTGGAGGTAAAGATGCTGCCACGGTCTGAAGATATCACTTGAGGAATACCGTGCAGAGAGACAATGCGAGAGGTATAGAGTTCCGCCAATTGAGCTGTAGTGATTGACTCTTTGATAGGCAGAAAGTGAGCCACTTTGGTGAGCTTGTCGATGACAACGAATATAGCATCATTGCCACGCTTGGACTTTGGAAACCCAGTCACGAAGTCCATTTCAATGTGGTCAAACTTCCATTATGGAATGGAAAGAGGTTGGAGGAGACCTGCTGGCCTTTGGTGTTCTGCCTTCACTCTTCTGCAGACATCACACTCATTCACGAATTGAGCGATCTCGCGCTTCATTCGAGTCCACCAATAAGTTTGCTTCAGATCCTGATACATCTTCGTGCTACCAGGGTGGATGGAGAGGAGAGAGTTGTGAGCCTCGTTCATGATCACCTTACGAAGTTCACCTTTGGGCACAACAATTCGATCCTCGAAGAAGAGAGTGTCCTTGTCATCAAGTCGGTAACACTTGTACTTGGACTGTCTCTTTGCGATACCAATCTTCACCTTCTTCACCATAGCATCAAGAAGCTGGTCTTGGCGAATCTGGTCTTCCAAGGTAGGAGAAACTTGAAGGTTGGCGAGGAAACCTTAAGGAACAATTTGAAGATTCAGTTTGCGGAAAGCTTCACAAAGCTCGGGTTGATAACGCTTAAGAATCAGACTGTTGCAATATGCTTTCCTGCTCAAAGCGTCAGCAATCACATTGGCCTTGCCTGGAGTATACTCAATACTCGGATTGTACTCTTGAATCATTTCGACCCATCGAGTCTGCCTGAGGTTGAGATTAGGCTGAGTGAAGATGTACTTGAGACTCTTGTGATCAGTGAAAATGTCCACTTTCCTTCCCAATAGAAGATGTCTCCAAGTCAACAAAGCGTGCACAACTGCCGCCAACTCGAGATCATGAGTGGGGTAGTTCTTCTCATTAGGCTTCAACTGGCGAGAGGTATAAGCAACAACTTTGTTCTCTTGCATCAGTACAGCACCGAGACCTTGGAGAGAGGCATCACAAAAGACCTCGTACAGCTTGGTTTCATCAGGCGGAGACAGAACTGGAGCAGTGATCAACTTCTCTTTCAAAGTGTTGAAAGCAATATCACACTCCGGAGACCAAACGTACTTGACGTGCTTCTGAAGAAGATTTGAAAGAGGCTTGGCGATCTTAGAAAAGTTTTCAACGAATCTTCTGCAATAGCTTGCGAGACCGAGGAAACTGCGGAGTTGCTTCACGTTCTGAGGAGGATCCCAATTCACAATTGCAGACACCTTCTCAGGATTCACGGAAATGCCCTTGGCAGAGGTGATATGACCAAGATAAAGAACCTCATCGAGCCAAAATTCACACTTGGAGAACTTGGCGTAGAACTGATGTTCCCTGAGCTTGTCAAGAACCAAAGGCAAGTGCTTGGCATGATCTTCCTTGTTCTTGGAGAAAACCAAAATGTCGTCGAGATAGACCAAAACGAAGTCATTGGTGTAGGGGTTGAAGATGAAGTTCATCATGCGAGAGAACGTCGGAGGAGCGTTGGCGAGGCCAAAAGACATGACGGTGTATTCATATGAACCAAAGCTTGTTCTGAACGCCGTCTTGGGAATATCTTGCTCACGAATACGAATCTGATGATAACCCATACGGAGATCAAGCTTGGAGAATACTTGAGCACCCTTGAGTTGTTCGAACAGCTCATTGATGTTGGGAAGTGGGTATTTGTTCTTGATGGTCTTCTTGTTTACTGGATGGTAATCAACACAAAGTCGACTCGATCCATCCTTCTTCTTCACAAAAAGAACACCACAACCCCACGGAGAAGTACTAGGCCGAATGAGACCCAATCTTTCTTGCTCATCGAGTTGTTTCTTCAGCTCCTTCAACTCTTCGGGGCCGAGCTTGTAGGGACGTTTGCACACAGGTTCCGTACCGGGCTCAAGTTCAATAACAAATTCAAAAGGCCGGTTTGGAGGCATCCCTGGGAGTTCTTCTGGAAAGACGTCTTGATACTCACAAACAACCGAAATCTGCGAAATAGCATCCAATTCACCCTTCTCATTGAGAGAAAACAACCGGATGGTATTATCCCGGGCGGCAAAGACAATTACATCCTCAGATGAATGAGTCAATTGAATCTGCTTGGCTGCACAATCAAGCTGAGCTTTATGCTTAGA